>NW_021699716.1:0-16565 GCF_005190385.1 Monodon monoceros
GCAGGGGACACGGGTTCGTGCCCTGGTCTGGGAGGATCCCACATGCCGCGAAGCGGCTGGGCCCGTGAGCCATGGCCGCTGAGCCTGTGCGTCCAGAGCCTGTGCTCCGCAACGGGAGAGGCCACAACAGTGAGAGGCCCGCGTACTGCATAAAAAACAAAAAAAACAACAAAAAAAACACAGTTGGAGCTTAAATTATCCTTAAGTGTCACCATTCAAACATGCATGCACAAAAAAGATAGTGTCAGAATAGAGTTGCTGCTATCTTGTTGGACATAAGTGAGAGGGCCAATGTACAATGAAAGTGCAGAATTGTTGTGGAGCAAATTGCTGATGGAAAAACACCTTCATTCCTTTTAAGTCAGAGTGGGTAGTTACAGCTTCTACATCAACAAAGACTGGGGTTGGGAAGGGATATAGACTTAGTACAGTTCGTTTCTATTTTGTTCATTATAGTGAAGAGAGTAATGAGACAAGCATAGTCAGCTTTGGTCTTAGTCGAGAATACAGACATAGAACTTCTTGTGAAAAAGTTAAATATTTAATGAAAAAGGGACAGAGCATAGGCCACGGGTTAAAGGCTGATAGAGTCTTAAAATCAGCTTTATTTGCTAGGTATGTTTCACAGACCCCTTGTGCTCAGAAAGCTGATTGTCAATGTACAGTATGTGCAGTGTATCACATACTGAGCTAATGGTACTGACAGGATGGGAAGTAATTGGCCTCTTATAAATTATAGGACAAATTTATGATTTGCCATTCCAGAAGGAGAGGCCTGTGAGGATCATGCCAGGTGCACATCATAGATCAGTGTCAATATTCATGATTTCACCTATGAGTAAACCTATTTCACTTTTCTGTACATCCAATAAATTGTATATCTAGACAGAAGATTTATCCACCATTAGGTAATGATGGCTGGTACAGAAGTAATTTTTCTCTATATTTTCTTTAGGGAAGCTTGCTACCTTTCCAGTAACAAAGATCAAGAAAAAATGTTGGAAGCATACATTTAACATGTTGGGTATTGCTTCACTCAAATCTCATCACATTTTAGATTAGTAGAAAAAATGAATGGAACATTATTATGAGATGGAAAAGCAAATGAGACTTATCCCTATGTTTTTCTTTGTCCCCTTTAAGGGGTTTATGCCCCACTAGTTTGGGGTATTTTTCTTTCTATATTTGCAACCATCTGCTGTCACTTTCTCATTTCAGGTTGCTACTTCATTTTATATTTTGAGAGGCAATAAACTCATTCATCTACTTCTTTCAGCCTTATTTCATAATCCATAGTGTAGAAGAACTATCTTCTAGATTGGTTCAAAGAATTTGGGGGGCCTAATATATATTTCCTGTTCCCCATGTTTCCATTTTTAAGTCCATATTTACTGTCCAGTGAGCCTTATCTCCTTCAACTAGTTATTGTATCTTGAAACAAGATCTTATTTTAGTGTTGTGTATAGCTAAAATGGTACCCATATAAAATAATTAAGTGGATGACATTGCTGTCATCATTCACTAGTTTTTCATTTTAAAGCCCCCTAAATAATTTGAGAGAAGGCATGAATTTTTAAAATGCTGCTCAAGGGTGATTCATTATTGTAGGTACACCCATACATGGGAGCATTTATAATATGGTTATGTAGTGTGAAGTTTGATCATATGTTTTGTTTAAGTCTGATAATTATTTTTTAAATCAATCAAGTGGCTTTTTAATTTTAATGTGAACGCTCTCTTAGGAGTTTACCCCACAAAAAAAATTCCTATAGCAATTCATTCAAGAGTAAGAAAAAAGGAAAATATTATATTCCCAGAGGGTATACCAAAATTTTCTTTAGGTCTCCAACATGGACTTGTGTAGATAGAAATCGTCATTGTTGTTGACAATGTTGTGACTTGTAGAGTTTGTCCTGCCTGACAGCTATAGACTGAATGTTTGTTTCCCCCCAAAATTCATATGTTGAAACCTAATCCCCAGTGTGATGATATCTGGAGGGAGAGTTTGGGAGGTGAATAGATCATGAGGTTGGAGCCTTCATGAGTGGAAAAAGTCTCCAGTGACTTGCCCCTTCTGCTGTGTGAGGAAACAGTGAAAAAATGGCCATCTATGAAGCAGGAAGCAGGCTCACACTGTATGCAGAATCTGCTAGTACCTTGATCATAAGTTCGTCTTCACCCATGAAGAAGCAAATTTTGCCCTTTGTGGGGGCAATACTGCTTCCTTTGAGAATACATGATTTACTCTTTTCACTGAAAGCTGTTGTTATTTACAAGTAGAAAATCTTGCATAAATTATGATAGTACAGAGAAGTGATAGGATTGAGGTGTATATTCAGAAGAAGGGAGAGAAGAATCGATTGTTTACTGACCATCCACCAATTTGCCAAACACCATGCTAGGTATTTTGCATGTATTATTTAATTAAATCTCCCAAAAACCCTGCTAAGTAAGCTGCACTATTCAGCTCAAATGATCCATTTTCTCCTCTAATTCCTGGCTCTGTTATTATTGACTAAATATGATTTTCCTTTTTTTTTTAACATCTTTATTGGAGTATAATTGCTTTACAATGGTGTGTTAGTTTCTGCTTTATAACAAAGTGAATCAGTTAGACATATACATATGTTCCCATATCTCTTCCCTCTTGCGTCTCCCTCCCTCCCACCCTCCCTATCCCACCCCTCCAGGCGGTCACAAAGCACCGAGCTGATCTCCCTGTGCTTTGCGGCTGCTTCCCACTAGCTATCTACCTTACGTTTGGTAGTGTATATATGTCCATGCCTCTCTCTTGCTTTGTCACACCTTACCCTTCCCCCTCCCCATATCCTCAAGTCCATTCTCTAGTAGGTCTGTGTCTTTATTCCTGTCTTACCCCTAGGTTCTTCATGACAGTTTTTTTTTTTTAATTCCATATATATGTGTTAGCATATGGTATTTGTCTCTCTCTGACTAACTTCACTCTGTATGACAGACTCTAGGTCTATCCACCTCATTACAAACAGCTCAACTTCGTTTCTTTTTATGGCTGAGTGATATTCCATTGTATATATGTGCCACATCTTCTTTATCCATTCATCCGATGATGGACACTTAGGTTGTTTCCATCTCCGGGCTATTGTAAATACAGCTGCAATGAACATTTTGGTACATGACTCTTTTTGAATTATGGTTTTCTCGGGGTATATGCCCAGTAGTGGGATTGCTGGGTCATATGGTAGTTCTATTTGTAGTTTTTTAAGGCACCTCCATACTGTTCTCCACAGTGGCTGTATCAATTTACATTCCCACCAGCAGTGCAAGAGGGTTCCCTTTTCTCCATACCCTCTCCAGCATTTATTGTTTGTAGATTTTTTGATGATGGCCATTCTGACTGGTGTGAGGTGATACCTCATTGTAGTTTTGATTTGCATTTCTCTAATGATTAGTGATGTTGAGCATTCTTTCATGTGTTTGTTGGCAATCTGTATATCTTCTTTGGAGAAATGTCTACTTAGGTCTTTTGCCCATTTTTGGATTAGGTTGTTTGTTTTTTTTCTTACTGAGCTGCATGAGCTGCTTATAAATTTTGGAGATTAATCCTCTGTCAGTTGCTTCATTTGCAAATATTTTCTCCCATTCTGAGGGTTGTCTTTTCGTCTTGTTTATGGTTTCCTTTGCTGTGCAAAAGCTTTTAAGTTTCATTAGGTCCCATTTGTTTGTTTTTGTTTTTATTTCCATTTCTCTAGGAGGTGGGTCAAAAAGGATCTTGCTGTGATTTATGTCATAGAGTGCCCTGCCTATGTTTTCCTCTAAGAGTTTGATGGTGTCTGGCCTTACATTTAGGTCTTTAATCCATCTGGAGTTTATTTTTGTGTATGGTGTTAGGGAGTGATCTAATCTCATACTTTTACATGTAGCTGTCCAGTTTTCCCAGCACCACTTATTGAAGAGGCTGTCCTTTCTCCACTGTACATTCCTGCCTCCTTTATCAAAGATAAGGTGACCTATGTGCATGGGTTTATCTCTGGGCTTTCTATCCTGTTCCATTGATCTATCTTTTTGTTTTTGTGCCAGTACCATACTGTCTTGATTACTGTAGCTTTGTAGTATAGTCTGAAGTCAGGGAGCCTGATTCCTCCAGCTCTGTTTTTCTTTCTCAAGATTGCTTTGGCTATTCGGGGTCTTTTGTGTTTCCATACAAATTGTGAAATTTTTTGTTCTAGTTCTGTGAAAAATGCCAGTGGTAGTTTGATAGGGATTGCATTGAATCTGTAGATTGCTTTGGGTAGTAGAGTCATTTTCACAATGTTGATTCTTCCAGTCCAAGAACATGGTATATCTCTCCATCTATTTGCATCATCTTTAATTTCTTTCATCAGTGTCTTATAATTTTCTGCATACAGGTCTTTTGTTTCCTTAGGTAGGTTTATTCCTAGATATTTCATTCTTTTTGTTGCAATGGTAAATGGGAGTGTTTTCACTTTCAGGTTTTTCATCATTAGGGTATAGGAATGCCAGAGATTTCTGTGCATTAATTTTGTATCCTGCAATGTTACCAACTTCATTGATTAGCTCTAGTAGTTTTCTGGTAGCATCTTTAGGATTCTCTATGTATAGTGTCATGTCATCTGCAAACAGTGACAGCTTTACTTCTTCTTTTCCGATTTGGATTCCTTTTATTTCCTTTTCTTCTCTGATTGCTGTGGCTAAAACTTCCAAAACTATGTTGAATAAGAGTGGTGAGAGTGGGCAACCTTGTCTTGCTCCTGATCTTAGTGGAAATGGTTTCAGTTTTTCACCATTGAGGACGATGTTGGCTGTGGGTTTGTCATATATGGCCTTTATTATGTTGAGGAAAGTTCCCTCTGTTCCTACTTTCTGCAGGATTTTTATCATAAATTCGTGTTGAATTTTGTCGAAAGCTTTCTCTGCATCAATTGAGATGATCATATGGTTTTTCTCCTTCAATTTGTTAATATGATTTATCACATTGATTGATTTGCGTATATTGAAGAATCCTTGCATTCCTGGACTAAACCCCACTTGATCATGGTGTACGATCCTTTTAATGTGCTGTTGGATTCTGTTTGCTAGTATTTTGTTGAGGATTTTTGCATCTATGTTCATCAGTGATATGGGCCTGTAGTTTTCTTTATGATACCCTTGTCTGGTTTTGGTATCAAGGTGATGGTGGCCTCGTAGAATGAGTTTGGGAGTGTTCCTCCCTCTGCTACATTTTGGAAGAGTTTGAGAAGGATAGGTGTTAGCTCTTCTCTAAATGTTTGATAGAATTCACCTGTGAAGCCATCTGGTCCTGGGCTTTTGTTTGTTGGAAGATTTTTAATCACAGTTTCAATTTCAGTGCTTGTGATTGGTCTGTTCATATTTTCTATTTCTTCCTGATTCAGTCTTGGCAGGTTGTGCATTTCTAAGAATTTGTCCATTTCTTCCAGGTTGTGCATTTTATTGGCATAGAATTTCTTGTAGTAATCTCTCATGATCTTTTGTATTTCTGCAGTGTCATTTGTTACTTCTCCTTTTTCATTTCTAATTCTATTTCTGCAGTGTCATTTGTTACTTCTCCTTTTTCATTTCTAATTCTATGGATTTGAGTCTTCTCCCTTTTTTTTCTTGATGAGTCTGGCTAGTGGTTTATCAATTTTGTTTATCTTCTCAAAGAACCAGCTTTTACTTTTATTGATCTTTGCTATTGTTTCCTTCATTTCTTTTTCATTTATTTCTGATCTGATTTTTTTGATTTCTTTCCTTCTGCTAACTTTGGGGTTTCTTTGTTCTTCTTTCTCTAATTCCTTTACGTGCAAGGTTAGGTTGTTCATTCGAGATGTTTCCTGTTTCTTAAGGTGGGCTTGTATTGCTATAAAGTTCCCTCTTAGAACTGCTTTTGCTGCATCCCATAGATTTTGGGTCGTCGTGTCTCCATTGTCATTTGTTTCTAGGTATTTTTTGATTTCCTCTTTGATTTCTTCAGAGATCACTTCCTTATTAAGTAGTGTACTGTTTAGCCTCCATGTGTTTGTATTTTTTACAGGTCTTTTCCTATAATTTATATTTAGTCTCATAGCATTGTGGTCGGAAAAGATACTTGATACAATTTCAATTTTATTAAATTTACAAGGGCTTGAGTTGTGACCCAAGATATGATCCTGGAGAATGTTCCATGAGCACTAGAGAAAAATGTGTATTCTGTTGTTTTTGGATGGAATGTCCTATAAATAGCAATTAAGTCCATCTTGTTTAATGTATCATTTAAAGCTTGTGTTTCCTATTTATTTTCATTTTGGATGATCTGTCCATTGGTGAAAGTGGGGTGTTAAAGTCCCCTACTATGAATGTGTTACTGTCGATTTCCCCTTTTATGGCTGTTAGTATTTGCCTTATGTATTGAGGAGCTCCTAAGTTGGGTGCATAAATATTTACAATTGTTTCATATATATATATATATATATATTTTTTTTTTTTTTTCTGTTGCGCGGGCCTCTCCCTGTTGTGGCCTCTCCTGCTGCGGAGCACAGGCTCTGGATGCGCAGGCCCAGCGGCCATGGTTCAGGGGCCCAGCTGCTCCACGGCCCATGGGATCCACCCGGACCGGGGCACAAACCCGCGCTCCCCGCATCGGCAGGCAGACTCCCAACGACTGCACCACCAGGGAAGCCCTACAATTGTTATATCTTCTTCTTAGATCGATCCCTTGATCATTATGTAGTGTCCTTCTTTGTCTCTTCTTATAGTCTTTATTTTAAAGTCTATTTCGTCTGATATGAGAATTGCTACTCCAGCTTTCTTTTGGTTTCCATTTGCATGAAATATCTTTCTCCATCCCCTTACTTTCAGTCTGTATGTGTCTCTAGGTCTGAAGTGGTTCTCTTGTAGACAGCAAATATATGGGTCTTGTTTTTGTATCAATTCAGACAATCTGTGTCTTTTGGTGGGAGCATTTAGTCCATTTACATTTAAGGCAATTATTGATATGTATGTTCCTATTCCCATTTTCTCAATTGTTTTGTGTTCGTTATTGTAGGTCTTTTCCTTCTCTTGTGTTTCTTGCCTAGAGAAGTTCCTTTAGCAGTTGTTGTAGAGCTGGTTTGGTGGTGCTGAACTCACTCAGCTTTTGCTTGTGTGTAAAGGTTTTAATTTCTCCATCAAATCTGAATGAGATCCTTGCTGGGTAGAGGAGTCTTGGTTGCAGGTTTTTCTCCTTCATCACTTTAAATATGTCCTGCCAGTCCCTTCTGGCTTGCAGAGTTTCTGCTGAAAGATCAGCTCTTAACCTTATGGGGATTCCCTTGTGTGTTATTTGTTGTTTTTCCCTTGCTGCTTTTAATATGTTTTCTTTGTATTTAATTTTTTACAGTTTGATTAATATGTGTCTTGGCATATTTCTCCTTGGATTTATCCTGTATGGGACTCTCTGTGATTCCTGGACTTGATTAAATATTTCCTTTCCCATATTAGGGAAGTTTTCAACTATAATGTCTTCAAATATTTTCTCAGTCCCTTTCTTTTTCTCTTCTTCTACTGGAACCCCAATAATTCGAATGTTGGTGCGTTTAATGTTGTCCCAGAGATTTCTGAGAGTGTCCTCAGTTCTTTTCATTCTTTTTTCTTTATTCTGCTCTGCAGTAGTTATTTCCACTATGTTATCTTCCAGGTCACTTATCCGTTCTTCTGCCTCAGCTATTCTGCTATTGATCCCATCTAGAGTATTTTTCATTTCATTTATTGTGTTGTTCATCATTGTTTGTTTCATCTTTAGTTCTTCTACGTCCTTGTTAAATGTTTCTTGCATTTTGTCTATCCTATTTCCAAGATGATGGATCATCTTACTATCATTATTCTGAATTCTTTTTCAGGTAGACTGCCTATTTCCTCTTCATTTGTTAGGTCTGGTGGGTTTTTATCTTGCTCCTTCATCTGCTGTGTGTTTTTCTGTCTTCTTATTTTGCTTATCTTACTGTGTTTGGGGTCTCCTTTTTGCAGGCTGCAGGTTCGTAGTTCCCGTTGTTTTTGGTGTCTGTCCCCAGTGGCTAAGGTTGGTTCAGTGTGTTGTGTAGGCTTGCTGGTGGAGGGGACTAGTGCCTGTGTTCTGGTGGATGAGGCTGGATCTTGTCTTTCTGGTGGGCAGGTCCACGTCTGGTGGTGTGTTTTGAGGTGTCTGTGGACTTATTATGATTTTAGTCAGCCTCTCTCCTAATGGTTGGGGTTGTGTTTCTATCTTGCTAGCTGTTTGGCATCGGATGTCCAGCACTGTAGCTTGCTGGTCATTGAGTGAAGCTGGGTGCTGGTGTTGAGATGCAGATCTCTGGGAGATTTTCGCCGTTTGGTACTATGTGGAACTGGGAGGTCTCTTGTGAACCAGTGTCCTGAAGTTGGCTCTCCCACCTCAGAGGCACAGCACTGTCTCCTCGCTGCAGCACCAAGAGCCTTTCATCCACACGGCTCAGAATAAAAGGGAGAAAAAGTAGAAAGAAAAAATTAGGAGTAGAAAGAAAGAAAGAAAGAAAGGAGGGAGGGAGGAAGGAAGGAAGGAAGGAGGGACGGAAGGAAAAAAAGAAAGAAGATAAAGTAAAATAAAATAAAGTAAGATAATATGTAATAAAGTTATTAAAAGAAAAAAATAATTAAGAGAAAAAAACAACGGATGGATAGAACCCTCGGAGAAATGGCGGAAGCAAAGCTATACAAACAAAATCTCACACAGAAGCATAGACATACACACTGACAAAAAAAGGAAAAGGGGAAAAAATCATAAATCTTGGTCTCAAAGTCCACCTCCTCAATTTGGGATGATTCGTTGTCTTTTCATGTATTCCACAGATGCAGGGTACATCAAATTGATTGTGGAGCTTTAATCCGCTGCTCCTGAAGCTGCTGGGAGAGATTTCCCTTTCTCTTCTTTGTTCTCACAGCTCCCAGGGGCTCAGCTTTGGATTTGGCCCCGCCTCTGCGTGTAGGTCGCCGGATGGTGTCTGTTCTTCGCTCAGACAGGATGGGGTTAAAGGAGCAGCTGATTCGGGGGCTCTGGCTCACTCAGGCCGGGGGGAGGGGGGGCACGGAGTGCGGGGCGAGCCTGCAGTGGCAGAGGCCGGCGGGACGTTGCACCAGCCTGAGCCGTGCCGTGCGTTCTCCCGGGGGAGTTGTCTCTGGATCCCGGGACCCTGGCAGTGGCGGGCTGCACAGGCTTCCCGGAAGTGGGGTGTGGACAGTGACCTGTGCTTGCACACAGGCTTCTTGGTGGCGGCAGCAGCAGCCTTAGCGTCTCATGCCCGTCTCTGGGGTCTGTCCGTGCTTTTAGCTGCGGCTCGCGCCCACCCGCCTCTGGAGGTTCTTAAGCAGTGCTCTTAATCCCCTCTCCTCGCGCACCAGGAAACAGGGAAGAAAAAGTCTCTTGCCTCTTCGGCAGGTCCAGACTTTTCCCCGGACTCCCTCCCGGCCAGCCGTGGCGCACTAGCCCCCTGCAGGCTGTGTTCACGCCGCCAACCCCAGCCCTCTCCCTGCGCTCCGACCAAAGCCCGAGCCTCAGCTCCCAGCCCCGCCCGCCCTGGCCGGTGAGCAGACAAGCCTCCCGGGCTGGTGAGTGCCGGTTGGCACCGATCCTCTGTGCGAGAATCTCACCGCTTTGCCCCCCGCACCCCTGTTGCTGTGCTCTCCTCCGCGTCTCCGAAGCTTTCCCCCTCCGCCTCCCGCAGTCTCCACCTGCAAAGGGGCTTCTAGTGCGTGGAAACCTTCCTCCTTCACAGCTCCCTCCCACTGGTGCAGGTCCCGTCCCTATCCTTTTGTCTCTGTTTATTCTTTTTCCCTACCTAGGTACGTGGGGGGGGGGTTCTTGTCTTTTGGGAGGTCTGAGGTCTTTTGCCAGCGTTCAGTAGGTGTTCTGTAGGAGTTGTTCCACGTGTAGCTGTATTTCTGGTGTATCTGTGGGGAGGAAGGTGATCTCCGCGTCTTACTCTTACGCCATCTTCCTGGAACCAGCCTGTTCTGTCTTTGAAACCAGAGTAAAACAGCCTTTATAAAAGGAATAGGAGTCTTCCCTTTCTGTTTTTGTAGGAGAAATTGTGTAGAACTGGTGTTAATTCTTCTTTAAAAGTTTGGTAGAACTCTTCAGTGAAACCAAATGGACTTGGAGACTTCATTTTTGAAAGTTTTTTTTTTTAATATTTCAAGAGCTTTATAACTGATCTATCAACTATCATTTGTAACAATATGTTACTGTCACATTTATTGACAGAGTTCACTTGCTTGAAAGAATATTTGTTGAGGTAAACAGGTACTATACAGGGGGTTTTATCCATGAATCCCCTATCTGTGTACCTGAGATAAATTTACACAAGGGTCCAGATACCTTGTAACAAGAGGGTAAAAAAGCATCTGCTAAACTTTTATGTTCATTTAAAATGTTTAATACATTTCTTGAGCACAACTAACTGGTGTTTCTGCAGGCGGTGAGAAGCATGATGGATTTTTGGTAGCTAACTTAGCTCAGGGGCACCCACTGTTGGTACAGTTAGTGCAGTGACTTGGATAGATGGAACTTGATTTTTGGTGAAGGGTGGTATGTTGCTATACCTTTTAAATCTGTGATGCTCTTTTGCTTAATGTATTACTCAATTTTCAGATCATGCTTCCTCCTTTCTCTTCACCAGTGAACTTCTTGGGGATACCTCCCCATTTCCAAGTTCCCTCTCTTTCAAAAGACGTGCCTCTCCTAAGACGGCCATGTCTGGTTGTACACATGTTCAAGCCCTTTTCTCCTACTGCCCAGATCTATTAGATCTCAGATCTATTCTCAGTGCAGTGTTTCTATACTGGGAGTGGGGATAAATTCTTTTCTGAGAACAATCTTGTCTGTGTTTCACCTGTGCTTCATCCTGATACTCTCTCATGTTGCCTGGGCCATCTTGACCTGTCTCTCTGCTCTTATATAGACTCCAAATCTGGCTCTGCTTGCTTTACATATTTTCTCCCACTTATATGTAAACAACATTGGTTGTGGGTGGTTTTATTTACTTTCTTTTTTTTGATATTATGATTTTTGGAGAATGTGTACCATTTCTTTGCAAATGCCTACCTCCTACTCATCTTTTGTGCCTGAAAATAAATATTATTTCTTTCAGGATACCTTCTCTTTTTGTGTACTCCCAGAGTGTAATAGGGAATTACAAATCTGACTCTATATTAGATCTGTTTCTTTTACTTTAACCTTTGTATTCTATTGCTTTTGCTACATGTTAATCTCTAAAGGGATGTTGCTTATAGCTTAAAGTTAACATAACGTCCTATCTCCGAGAACCCTGCCCTCCATGCCTGAACGTAAAACTAAAGCACCTTTGTTCAGGTCACAGGAAATATCCTGACCCAGCCCACCTGTGAAAGGCTGCAGGAAAGAAGAGATTAACACATCCCATCCCAGAGCCTGGCTGAAACCAGGAGATATTTGCAGCAACTTATGGCCTTTTTACATTACCTCTCCACCTCCCCCGCTCTTTATTCTATAAAAGAAATGAGCATCCAGACCCCAGTAAGATGGTTCTCTGCACATCAGTTTGCCATCTTCTCAGACTCCTGGCTTTCCAAGTAAAGTCATTATTCCTTGCCCCAGCACCTGGTCTCCTGTTTTATTGGCCTGTCATGCAGCAAGCAGAACGAGCTTGGACTTGGTAACAAGAGCGTTCATCACAGCACTTACAACTGTAACCACCCTTTACCTCTTCTGTAATCCTTCATGCAGTTAGCTTACTGAGGAGTGTTTCTCATGGTCATTTTTTCATCCTTTCTATTCAACACAGGGATCAACCTTTATTAGAATCTCAATAACTCTTTCTTGAGTAAATGACTGTGTTATTTCTCGGTAAGGAACCAAGAGTGGGGCAGTCTGTCTCTGGTGCAGGTAGTAAGGAATGCACATCTGCAGATAATTTCAATACAATAATAAAACCAACCAAAAGTTTGTCTGCTTTTGGGCTTCCCTGGTGACGCAGTGGTTGAGAGTCCACCTGCCGATGCAGGGGACGTGGGTTCGTGCCCCGGTTTGGAAAGATCCCAAATGCCGCGGAGCGGCTGGGCCCGTGAGCCATGGCCACTGAGCCTGCGCATCCGGAGCCTGTGCTCCGCAACGGAAGAGGCCACAACAGTGAGAGGCCCGCGTACCGCAAAAAAAAAAAAAAAAAAGTTTGTCTACTTTTTATTATAACCATAGGCCAATAAATGTAAATAATTTCATGATAAAATAAATATTCCTCTCTGTTGGGAGAGACCCCCTTCTCTCTGTAGCACACCACTGTTATTTCCATTATCAGAAAAAGATAGACATTTTGTTATAGCCTAACTCTCAGCCTTCTTTCATACCCTTTCCAAGAGTTAACGCCTGCTAGATAATGTTCAGAAAGAAGAGAATTTATTTTATACGTCTTCTAGGGTACAAATGAAATATTACTTCATAATCCTCTGGTACTTTCTTCCTTTCAGCCTCATTATGACAAGCTCACCTTGATGCTAGTTTCTGTCTGCAACTCCTGGATTCAATCACCTCAAAAAAGGGAGAGGTATGTAAAGGTGTGTCACACCTCCCTTTACTTCTGATGAGTTGGCCTTAAGGTTCTCCTCAGCTTGACTCAACTTTAGAAAGATTTCTTTTTAACTCTAGGCACCTGATCTCCCTTTACTTAGAGCACTTTAGAAAACTTGCAATTGTAAATTCTTTCTCTGCTCCTTTGAGATGTAAATCCTCTACAACCCAGGAATGTTTTTCTCAAGGACCTGGGGGCCATTTCTTTGAAATGTAATCACGAAAGCCAGTGCCGCTGTGTGCCAGTCTCTGTGGGAGGGTAGGAATCTAACTTCAGTGACCACGAGTTATCAAACACTGATGGCCTGATCGCATTGACCAACCTCCCAACCAACGTCCTTCAGCACTTTTCCACTAGCTCACCCAGTGCTTCAAAACTCTCCTGCCTTTTGTTTCAATGGAGTTGAGTTCAACCTCTCGCCCCTATTTCAGTAGTCTTTCTCCCCTACTGCAATAATCTTGAATAAAGTCCTCCTGTTTAACCAGTCCAGTGCAATTTTTCTTTTACACTTCCATGTCTATTTTCTCTTTATAGAAGTACAACTAAAGTAGTATGAGTTTAAATAAAATCCCAACTTCAATAAAAAAAGAAACACAATATAGGGAAGGAAACTATAAACTATATCCAAAATAGGACTTTCTCAATAACTTAAGAGAAAAGCATTTTCATAATCTCATAGAAGTGTCCACTCACAGATATACCTCACTTGATAAGTTTACTCTCCTTTACTCAGGTATGCATTTAAAAAACAAAAATGACAATGACAACAAACAGTAAAAGCTTCCCTTTCTTCATGAGTTGCCCTGAGCTTTATAATTGTTATTATTATCTTCCTTTGGGGAAACTTTACCCTTTATAATCAAGATTGTTCTTCCTTTAGTAAGCAACCCTGCTCTCTTCCTACACCTCCCATCAAGATGTAGTACGTTTCTCCAAGTTATTCAGTTAGTAGTGCTCTGGCACTCTAGGGACAGCCTGGGGACATAAGCACCTTTCATGAAATAGTGCAGGGTATGTGTGGGCACTGCAAGTCAACTCCTCTTAGAGTTTTTACCAACAGCATGAGTTTCAGACATGCTTATTTATTTGTCAACTATGTACAAGGTAACTGCTAAATCTTACACCAAGACACATTTCCCAAGTAATAAACATTTATTCTCAGAGACAGTACATTCTAAACCCACTGGAGGAAGAGAAATATATTCCTTTTTGCCTCCATAATTTACAAGGCGGCCACTTTCACAGTGAAGTCCGATTTTGGCATTATCACGCAGAACACTGTTAATTCTTTTCCTTTTTTTTTTTTTTCTGTCTCAGACACTTTGTGCCTCTTTGATTGGCCATGAATAAAAAAGGGACACATTCTGGAGTCAGATACCAACTCCCTTTTCTACACAAAGAGCTATGTGCAGTTTTGGCAGATTATTTGTAATTCCTGGATTAAATTTTTAGCTAATAGCCATCTTCAACTCTTCTTTATGGAGGAAAACATTTTTTTTATTCTAGTTAAGATAAAACAACAAATAGGTGGGTAAGAATTAAGCAGGTATTTAGTTATTTTTGTTTTTTCATTTTAATCAGGAGCTATGAAATTTCTAGATTTTATTTAAGGCTTGGTGTTATAGCTTACTTATTTCTCTACCTTCCATAATGCCTATTACATGATTCTATATGAACTATCAGGGCCTGCGACTATGATAGGAAATAGTATTTCACTGACAACGACATTCCAATAACACTTGTTAATCACAGTAGTTTTCCAATTGTCTCTATAGGTTTCTGTATTATTATAGCCTTGCCATTATAAAGATACCTATTGTCACTATGCCATAATAACTTTGGATTCCAAAATTGATTTTGGAGAATGAGAAACAGATATCCTTTTATTCCCAAGAAATAGATATATTTCTGGAATTCACTATTTGCATTTGTTTTTGCAATTTGGTTTTTAGAATGAAAATTAATGGACACTGGTAAAAGTGACCAAAAGAAAAAAAAAGTTGATGCAGCATTTTTATAACTTTCATTGTTGCTACAGACTGAGAGGACTATGGTAGCAGTTTCATTTAAATAATGTACTTAACTTCTTAATATGATCTCTTAGCTCTTTATCCAACTGTTCATGTTGTGAGAGAGTGGAATTCAAGTGCCAGATTTTAGCTCTGCCCACCGATGACGATATTTGCGCGTCTGTGAGGTGTTTCCAGTTTAGGTTCGATTAGCTTGTCCTATTTAGACTAATTTCAAATCTAAACAGTTTTGTGCTGTTTAAGCAGAGGAAATGGAAGTACCACTGTAACCACTTGCTTTTGCTTCCAGATTAAACAGAACATCTATAATCTTCTAAAGACCTAAAAGCCTGCATTATGTCTGGAAACTGTAGTATTTATCTACTATTCCCAGGAGACTATTGGTAAGTATTAAGAAAGTTGGCTGAATGGTGTTCTATTAGCCTTCTAGGACCCTTTCTGACTGTAGGACATAGAAAAAGATATTTTATAGAAGAAACGGGCACAATCTTTATATACCCCTTTGGAGATTTATTAATTTATGTATTCCAATGTAGTGACAATTACCTGCGTTTGTGGTGGCTATTCTGGGATTACCTGAAGGTGACCATCACCTTGGATATGATCTTCACTTCCAAATGTTTCATTTTGGCAGTCAAAAAAAAAAAAAGTAAAAAATTTCACTCCCATTATCAAGCCAGGTTAAGAGCCATAATTTTCATGATTCTCTAATTTGATGAAATTAGTAGGGAACAATGTTATGATTCCATTTCTGCTATTTGCTAATTTTGTGACCTTAGTCTGTGTCTCAGGTTGCTTAGGCAGAAAATGAGAGTGTTGGATTAGATGACGTGGTAAACATTCCTAGTGTACATTTCTAGAGTATCTTTCACTGCTGTGAATTTGTGAGCCATGATAAAATATAATTCAGGCTACTTTTATTAAATTATTCTTTGAAGCTATTTGACCACTTATTAGGGTTTTAATCTTATATTTAGAAGTACCACACCTTGATCCATGGATTCTTTTTAGTATGACACAATTTCAATTTTGCAATGTTGTTCATTTTTACAGTTTTTGAGCTGAAACCTTCCGACAAAAAATGAAAAAATATCAGTATTTACATATATTGATATATTTAGTATTTATTGTACTATGTGAATTTCCTTTTTTTTCTTGAGATGCTAGTGGACTATATATCTCAATATTCCTCTCCAAGGAACACATTCATATGAACTCAGAATACATATCAAAATTCTAGAAGTAAAAATCTTTCATAAAAAGATACTTTGTTTTGCTCAAATGCTATGTCACTTCAATGAAAATGGAGTTACTTTTCTCACAGTTAGTAAGCAACATTAGAAAGAAGTATAAGTAATCTTATTTTTCCTACATGATCGTTCTAGGAATAGTTATTAATGCCAAATTACTATTCATTTCTATATATGAAAATCGTAACAAACACCAAACTTCCAATGTTTATTGAATGTTTATTCTGCTCCAGAAATATCTACCACATTATGATTATTCTAATTATTATTGCTGTAAGGCACATCTTTTTCTTATCAAATGGCAGTTATGTAAATTCCATTTATTTAATAATCCCTTCTTCCCCACTAATTTCCAGTGTTTCCGCAATTGTACATAAAGTTCTCATTAAACTTGAGTTTAGAGCTGAGTTTTTACAAGTTTATTCCCCAGTATTATCAGTACATTGATGAAGAAATTGACAGAAATAATCGAATACTGTTTCCAAGTTCATACAGTTTATAAGTAGACCAAGAATGATTAGAAAACACAGTTGGGGCTTCCCTGGTGGCGCAGTGGTTAAGAGTCCGCCTGCCAATGCAGGGGACACGGGTTCGTGCCCTGGTCTGGGAGGATCCCACATGCCGCGAAGCGGCTGGGCCCGTGAGCCATGGCCGCTGAGCCTGTGCGTCCAGAGCCTGTGCTCCGCAACGGGAGAGGCCACAACAGTGAGAGGCCCGCG
>NW_021699717.1:0-6972 GCF_005190385.1 Monodon monoceros
ACCAAAAGTAAATCCTCGATATTGGGGTCTGGATGATAAGGCTGCTGAGCTGTCTTGAGTATGGGTACCTTAGGCTCATCTTCTTCTCATCCCTATGGGCGACAGATCTCGAAGACCTGGGTCTGCATTAACAGGTGTTATGGATTTGCCTGAACCTATGACAATTCGTATACCCTGTTCATGCAAGGGAAGGCTGTCTGTGTAGTATTTCTAAGCCTACCTACATATCTTGAACCCCTCTCATTTCACAATGAAAAAATACTTCTAATGTGCATTGTGCTAATTAACAAATCCTCTGTGATAGGAGATAAAGATAATTGAAGCTGCGTTTAGTAAGCACCTAACCCCCTCCCCCAACACACACGGGCTTTAGATGAGAGTCACTATGAACTCCCTAACTCCTCCTGGAATAGGCATTCTTCTAGGATATTTCAGATATTAACTAACGGCCTGCTTATCTGTCCACCTATACATCTAACTAACATATACATCTTGTTGACGTGCCGGTTAAAATGCAGGTTCCTCATCCCCAAAGTTCTGCTGAATCAGAAACTCCAGCAATGGGAGCTGAAAATCAGCAATGTACCAAGCTCTGTGGTTAATTCAGGTAGTTCTGACACCCTAGAGTTTGAGGATTCCTGCTGTAGAGAGAAAGAGAAGAGGCTCCCTGCCCTGGCCCCAACATGCATTTACTCTGGAAAACTCTGAGCAAGCCAAGGGAGGAACCAACCTCATTCTTCTCCCCTTCAGAGGCTGAGACTGTGCAAGAAGCCGTGGAGAAGTTGGGAGCAACTCTGGAGGATTTATGAGCTGCAGATGACAGAACCCACTCTTTATCCGGAATTTCCCAAGATTCTCCAGGCACATGACCATAAAGGAAATGGGCCCTTGTCTCTTTTCTATGTACCCCAGCACGAGGGTGGATCATATATAATTTGATAAGGAATATCTCTTTCTGAGAAAAAGAAAACGTATTCTTTAACCAAGAAGAGGAGAAGAATTAAATACTTTAAATGCAACTACCTAGAAACCACAGCTGTTCTTTACCTCAGGTGGGTTTCAACCAAATCTTTATTGTAGTAATTAGTAACTCCCTGGCTGTTTGCCATGTATTATATTTGATTTTCATTTAAATGTATGTCTTAGAGTAAAATTATACTATTCCTAAAAAATAGAACAACTGACTAAGATGAAGATTAAAAACTAATCCCCAAGGAGTATCCAACAACAGATGAATGGATAAAGAAGATGTGGTATATATATATATATATACATATATATGTGGGTATATATATGCATATGTATATATACAATAAAATACTGCTCAGCCATAAAAAAGAATGAAATTTTGCCATTTGCAACAACATGGATAGGCTTGGAAGGTATGAGTCAGACAGAGAAAGACAAATACTGCATGATATCACTTATATGTGGAATATAAAAAATAAAACAAACTAGTGAATATAACAAAGAAGAAACAGACTCACAGATATAGAGAACAAACTAGTGATTACCAATGGGGAGAGGGTAGAGAGAAGGGCAAGATATGGGTAAGAGATTGAGAGGTACAAACTACTATGTATAAAATAAATAAGCTACATGGATATATTGTACAGCATACGGAGTATAGCCAATATTTTATAATAACTATAAATGGAGTATAACCTTTAAAAATTGTGAATCACTATGTTGTACACCTGAAACTTACATCAACTATACCTCAATAAAAAATTTTTTCGAGTACGATTGTATACCAGTAGTAATGATACTGTAGGTTTAACATGACCAAATGGAATTCATTCCCACACGAATTCGACTCTAACTTCACAAATCAGCTTACTGCAGAGGCAGTTTCTTTAGGCACTGATTGATACCAAAAATAATACAGTTGTTGTCAAGAAAGTAAATTTGGTGTGACTCGGAATCGATAAATATTTTACAGACTTAATCCCCAAGGAAATTATTAGAGTGCTTGGTTTTGAGGACTATAGATAGGTTGTTTAACAGAATTGCAGACCAAGAATGAAAACGACTTCATGTAATGGAAAAAGATCGAGGTTTAGGAAACTATGCACACATAAATATTTACACCGAGGGAATATTTTTAAGTTGGAGACTGTTTTTTAACTACTGAAGCAACTCACATGGGAACACAAAATTATTTGGGGGAAAACTAGATCTTTGGTTGTATCTCTTTCCTCTGAATTAATGAAGAATTTCAGCCATAAAATCCCAATCCCAATAAACTATGCATTTTCATTCCCTTGGGAGGTATCTAAAATTAGGCAACCTTAAGAGAAGGAATCTATTAGCTAATCCTTTCGTGGGATCAAGGGTTTAGCAACTGATTTAATGTAGCAAGTGGAAACAAGCCTGTGAATGGTAAGTGCAGCCTCCTCCTTTAATTTCACTGTGTGGATAAATATGAGAAGTATTGTCCAAATGAGATAAAGTCAAGCTGAATAATCTAAGAACCACCAATATAATATGGACACTTAGAGCATTCTTCCAGGTCGGCCTTGTATTAGAGAGGCTTAAATTGACAAGGAAACACCTAACACTAGAAGCCCTAGATGTTAATTTTGCCATGAATTCCTGCTACTTATTTTGCCGATGAACAAAGGGGCCCAGAAAGAACCATGGGACACCAAAAGATTACAGTTGGAACAGAGCTCCATCCTCCTGGTTCCAGCCCTGCGTTCTTCCTAATGGTGCTTGTTAACGTTTTCCCTGTTCGTATTTGCGTTGTTGTTTTAGCTGAAGAACACTCAGAACTCAAATAATGATAGGGGGAGCAGCTGGCCCACATGGGGGTCTGTTGCCTAGGCCATGACCTCTACTAACATTGACGGCTCACAGGGTCACGGGTAGAAACCACTCTGGTTCGCACCTCCCCAGACTCCCTGTTGCTTGACCGTCCGGAAATCTAATAATTCCATGCTTCTGCCTTGCTTTGTAAATAGTGGGGGTAAAAATCTTTTCCCTGCCAAACTGCTATATGTATACTTTTTAAAGCAGCAGCAGGAAAAGAGGTTGCATGACCTCAACCCTGGAGCCAGTCTGTGATGAGGTCTGTCACGAGGACCATGTGACCCTGACACAGGCCAGGGAGCTCTGGCGGTATCGGAGCCAGTATGCCCGTCACCCTGCCTCTCCACACCTCAAAGCTGGCAGGGCGATCCAATGAGGGGCAAGTGTCGAAGGTCATTAGTGACACTAAAGGCGGTCCTCATAGCAGAAGCATTGGTAATTAACTCAAAAGGATTTTAAGATCTTAAGCCAGCCTGACCCAGAGTGGTAACCTGTGGCATCCTATTTCTGCATCTGCTAGAACCCTGACCCTGGACTTTCTGCCACCTGTTTTCAGCCATTCTCCTACGACAACCGGACTAAGATTCCTCAGCTTAACCCTCTGCACGCTCTAAGGTGTGGGTTCTCAAATGGTACTCACCTAAACTTTGGCTGGGATGCCTTTTGAAATGCCTGTTTCCAGGCTGTGCACCCAGGGGTTCTGATTCAGTGACTTTGGTATCTGTCCTGGGAATCTGCATTTTAACAAACAGTGTGACTGTGGATCACTGGTTCTCCACCCTTGGCCCAGCACTGCTGACCAGGACACAGACAAGCCTCCTGATTGGGCCAGCGGGATCCTCCATGGCCACTCTGCCAGGCTCACCCCAGCCTTTGATGCCCTAGTTGCCTGGTCCTTTCAGGCGCCTGCTAGGCTGGTCCCCTCAGAGACCGCATGCCTTGGCTGCATCTGACTGGGTGTGGCCTCAGCCTCTGAAGAATTCCTAAACCATTTTTATCTCCCAGGCCTGCGGCTCTAAGCTTGAAATCAGGCTAATTTTCTTTTCAACCCTCAAAACACAAAGGATCCATTTTCCTCCCTTTCTTGGGCAATAAACTTATTTGCCTTGAGGAACCTAGACTTATGAAACACATAGGACTACTTACTAAAATTTCTCGAGAGCAGCTTCTCCCTCAGCCTATGGCATCAGCCGTTCCGTCTGTGCGGCCCTTTGAGTGGCTGCTAATGGAAAATTCAATCAACAATAAAGAGATTTCTTGGCCTAAGTCACTGGAAGGTCCAGAGCCAGGTCAGGCCTCAAGCCTGTCTTGATTCAGTTTCTTTTTTTTTTTTTTTGATTTATTATTTATCTTTGGCTGCATTGGGTCTTTGTTGCTGGGTACAGGCTTTCTCTAGCTGTGGTGAGTGGGGGCTACTCTTCGTTGCGGAGCACAGGCTCTAGGCACATGGGCTTCAGTAGTTGCAGCATGCAGGCTCAGTAGTTGTGGCTTGTGGGCTCTAGAGCGCAGGCTCAGTAGTTGTGGTGCACGGGCTTAGTTGTTCCACGGCATGTGGGATCTTCCCGGACCAGGGATCGAACCTGTGTTCCCTGAATTGGCAGGCAGATTCTTAACCACTGCGCCACCAGGGAAGCCCTCAGTTTCTTTCCATCTGCTTTTTTTGTTCTGTTTTCAATCTCTCTTTTGCCTTCCAGAGTGTAAGCAGCACCCAACTCCATAGCCACGTACCACAGAGGGAGAGAGACCGTGTCTGCCACAACAGTCCAGGCTGTAATCCCGCGATTCCTCCCGACTAGGCATGTCTGTCCCGTGCTTGCCCTGAGCCAGTGACCACGGACTGCTGGTTGACTTACTCCCACGTGCCCAGTAACATAGGCTGGACGGCCGGGGTGGACACTGGGCCCTTGAGGGTGGGGGAAGGGAGGGACAGGATGCGAGGTAGTCATGACAACAGCCGAATCAGCTACTGCTGGCCCAGAGTTCACCTAGGGGATTCTCGGACTAAAAGCAGCAGGAACCAGGCACAAAGTAAGCCTTTAGTGGTTAATCTGCTACATGTGAATACAGGAGAGGGAGCCGTGAGGGGTAGTGGAAAGGGTAGGGTTCCCATCAAATGAGGAAAGGGTTGACCTGACACACAAGTTTCTCTCCTTTACTAACCCTTTCCTCCAGGTTGAATCTTGAAGTTTTCCCCAGATAAAAGTCGCTTCACATTTCATGGCTCTTATTCCTTAAGTAACTTTGTATCACTTAAAAAAATCTGACATATCTCCTCCTAAAGGCATGGTGCCTATTTTCTTTGTAAGCTTAAAAATATGCTCAAGCAGGGGAACAAAGTGAGGTAAAACGTTTTTAACCATGAAAACAGTAGTTTGTACATCTAGATTTTTTTCCTTTGAAGAAATTGGTATCCCATTGTTTTTTTGTTTGTTTGTTTTTAAACTACACCTGTTTTATAATTTGCAGGGGTGGATTAAGGACCCAGAAACAAAAAAGATCCAATTCTTTTAAGAGAAACCAACTGATAACACTAAAGAATCACTTGTCAGCTAGGAGGGATCTGAGTGAGTTAAGGCTCAAAACCAAGTTAGAAGGGGGAAAAAAAGATCAGTTAGGGCTCTCAGAGATTCTAGGTAGAAAACGAGCTCACCAGGGTCCATGAAAGATCTCCAAGAAGAGGGAAAATAAGAAAAGTGACACTTGGTGCTTGGTATGGGTTCCCCAAATCTATTCCACCCAAATGTAGCCCATGAAGATCTTATGTTCCCATTGGCAGAGGATGACTTAGGAAAGGATGGAAAATGAATTATCACTAGCAAAGAAGCTTTCCTCACTTCTCTGAAGAGACACAGGGATGGGCAAGTCCTCTTCTTCCACTGGGGATGTGGTCTTGTTGGGATGTGGTGCCTAGAACTTGGCAGTCAGCTGGCCTGAGGACCAAAGTCACCAGGGAGAGCAGAATAGGAGAGTCTCAGAGAAGCAGAGCCAGGGCATGCCTGCCACCTAAAGCCTGTCCTGACTCTGTGCTTCCTGCCACATGAGGTGATAAACTTCCCTATATTAAGCCAGTTGGAGTAAGGACTTTGAATTACTTGCAGCAGAAAGTTTTCTTATGCAAAGTTTTTTGGTAACTATGGGTTCTAACACTTAAATTCTAGCAGGTAAACTTGATAATCCTGATAATTTTAACTATTGGTATAGGATGCTTTGGGCTGCAAAGTAGGGAATACATGACAAACAGGCTATAAACAATAAGGATATTTCTCTATCTCACTTAACGAGAAATAGGGAGGTAGAAACTTCCAGGCTATCCTTTTGTTCTTGCATGTCCCTGCTTTTTTCAGCAAAGAAGATTGTTCCTAGAAGCCCCTTAGCATGTTTTCCCTTGGCCATAACTGGGTAGGTTACATGGCCATCCTCCCTTCAAGCAAGTACCTAGCCTTTCCAGCATCTCATGGAGCTGGCTCTGCCAGGCAGGAGGATGTGGGAGGGGAATGACTGGTGGGTAGGAGACCCTATCCCCTTAGCCAAATCCCCCCAGTCCAACAACAGTGAGAGGCCCGCGTAACGCAAAAAAAAAAAAAAAAAAAAACAGATAATCAACAAGGACCTACTGGATAGTACAGAGAACTCTACTCAATATTCCACAATAACCTATATGGGGAAAGAATCTGAAAAAGAATGGATATATGTATATATATAACTAAATCTCTTTGCTGTACACCTGAAACTAACACAACATTGTAAATCAACTATACTCCAATATAAAATAAAATTTTTTTTAAAAAGTGTCACTGCCTTAAATAGAAAACTATCATGAGTTGCCAATGATAATCAAAATAAACATAGAACTATTAAAATAGAAGAATATTCTTATGTTTAACTACAAGAATCATCTCACAGGCCACCAGTGGTCCATGTATCTCACTCTAGAAACATTGCTCTAGGAGGGGGGCTTTTCTCTCCTCCCAGGAGTTGAGTTAGCATTTAAAATGCTCTGATCAAAAATGTTTATTCTAAGGGCAATTGCGCTAAGTTGATAGTTTCACAATTTGCAAGAATTAAAAGAAAGATTTTCAATGCACTCAGAATGCTTTCTTATTCCTATTTTTCTCCATTCTGGCCTCTTTTTCAGATAAAGTCTTTATTTCCTACCTCTTT
>NW_021699718.1:0-3454 GCF_005190385.1 Monodon monoceros
GGGTGACCAGATTTGGTCTCGGAGAAACTGAGTCATGGAGCATCGTCTATTAGTTATTTGCTGGGTAACACTGCCGGGGGGGCTGAGGCTCTGATGGGGAATTTCAAGCATGGAAGACAAGGGCAGTGCCTTGCTTCAAAGCCAGATTTTCACCAGATACTCAACCAGAATGGATTTTCGGCGGGGGGAGGGTCAGGAAGGGCAGATGGGACCAGTCGTTTGGGAAATGTTTAACACACGCAGCCAAAGGCCCCATATAACATTATGATACAGGCACCAGGGAAGTGTGAAGTCCAGCTGCTCTGCTGGGATTATACTCTCACTGTCTTGGGAAAGTTTCAGGTCTTCATCAGTTACCTTTAGGTTTCTAAAAGCTACAGGGTTTTCTAATTGAACTATAGTTGCTGTATAGTCTATTAGCTTCAGGTGAACTCGATTCAGTATTTTTACAGATTTCCAAAAACAGCACAAATGGCAAAGTGAGCTAAAAACATCACAATTTCCCCTCAAACTGACACATCGAAAGACATACGATTCCAGTAATTAGAAAAATGCATCTTCATTTCCAGATGGTATTTAGCCTGGATTCCCCACCTTGCTTTGACAATGGTCCAACTCATTAAGAATTCAGCCCATTCCTCTCCCACAGCTGGCAGACCAAGTCCATGGGTTGGATGAACAGCCTGGGCTGGATGGAAAAGATGGGGCACAAAACAAAGATGGGCAGGTGGGTGCAGGAGGCTTTGGGGTGTCATATTCCATCCAGCTCCACCACATGCAGGTTTAGCAACAATTCGTGGAGACTGCTGTTGGAGTCTTAATTGTTCTTTCTTTTCCCCCGAGTGACCCTATTTGAACTAAGGAGAGTGTAAGCCTCCCTTCCCTCCGTGAGGCTGAACGGGATTGAACGTGCCTCTGTGGAAAGCACGTGGAAATCCAGCCCAGGCTGCACACCTACAGGCACCCGCACTCTTACCTTTGCATCCCACTGACGGTACAGGATCCTACTCAACCGCATCGTGAAAAATGGCGCCAGCGCCTCGTCATCCCTCCTGGACACACGTCTCAGACCTCTCACCCGGCCGGTGGGGCTGGTGGTGGGCACACTGACCGAGATGCAGTATCTTTAGGTGACTCAGCATGTGACAAGCGCCCCCAACATGTGTCACCGAGCAAAGGCTCACCGCCCGACGTGCATAGAAGCCAACGCTATGGCACTAGCCTTCCCAGAAGACGAAGAGCTTCACCGTCAGGTCAACCAGCAGCAGGTCTCCACTCGCAAATGCGTCTCCACGATTCAGCGTCCGGAGTGAACTTTAAGGGGTCAGGGAGTTTCAAGCTTGGAAGCTGATTGGCTAGTCTCCAATCAGGCCATATGAGCTACTCCTGCAGATGGAAGCCAGATTTTCCTTATTGAAGGAGTTCTCGCTTCGTAAAGGGCTCCAGTGGTAACATTTCTAGTCCTTAAGTTTTGGAGACTGAAGATGCTTGGCTCCGAGATCACCCTAGTAACATGGGTTCCCATCCTGAGTATGTGCAGTGCTGTCTCTGTAAAATAACTCGGGTATTGATGAATCAACGACCTATTAAATGAGGCGAAACCAGGTTAAGGTGGTGCTGTTTCAGCTTGATTAATCAACAACCTATTTAACGAGGCAAAGCCCGTTTAAGCTGGTCCATGATTTCCATGCCCGTTGGAAACTGATTCCTGAAACCGCGTCTGATGTGTCACGGGGCATGAAAATAAAGTCGTCTTAGTTTTTTTTTTTGGTTTTTTTTGTTTTGTGGTACGCGGGCCTCTCACTGTTGCGGCCTCTCCCGTCGCGGAGCACAGCCTCCGGACGCGCAGGCTCCGCGGCCATGGCTCACGGGCCCAGCTTCTCCGCAGCATGTGGGATCCCCCCGGACCGGGGCACGAACCCGCGTCCCCCACATCGGCAGGCGGACTCCCAACCACTGCGCCACCGGGGAAACCCTCATCTTACTTTTTTCAACATTGTGCTTGAATATCGGGCATAGCGCACGGGCAAACCGTTCTTGAATTCTTTCCTTTTTCCAGAAATGAGACCCAGGCTCTTCTTAACCCAGAGAGGTGATGACGAAATTGCAAATAATCTCAGTGTTTTCCCTGAGCGCCTCTCTGTGGGACCAGAGATAGTATCATTGGAGGAACTTCTTAAAAATACTTTCGACCTGATATCTACCCAGGTCACTCTCAGAGGACGGGGCCCAGGAATGTGTGTTTTTATGGGCTGTCTGGACTGAACTGGATGCACAGCCAGGTTGAGGAAGCACTTGTTGATTAGGGAGGGCAGAAGATCTGGGTATAAAAGCCCACTCCTTATTCACCATCACAGGCGCCCCAGAGTTCCCACGGTTGATCAAGTGGGATATTAACAGGGCCTTTCTCTCAGCATGTGCAGAGAACTGTGTGAGAAGACAGATGTGAAAGCCCCTGATCCCCTGCCTCCCGCTAACAAACCAGAGCCTGCTCTGTAGATGGAAGGTCATCGGAGGACGATGGAGGGTAAGCATTTCAGACCAGTGAGTCTAAACAGCCAACATCAAAGATCATACACGGTGTGTCTGGGAGAGCAATGCAGTGGATTCCCCCCGAGAACACAGAGAAATGGCGAGCACTCACTGGATGTCGTTCACTTAACATTACCGCCCTGAACACCGACGCGGCCAAGCCATGCAGTTTGATGAGCCACTGAGTACGTACACCCGTATTAGTCTCCCCATCACACATGACCACACGCCACATGGCTGAAACCAACAGAAAAGTATCTTCTCTCAGTTCTGGAGACCAGACGTCTCAGATCAAGGTGTGGGCAGGGCTGGCTCCTTCCAGAGGCTCCAGGGGAGAATCTGTTCCAGGTTTCTCTCCAGAATCTGGGGGCTGCTGGCCTTCCTTGATGGTCCTTGGCTTGTAGACACGTCTCTCCAATCTCTGCTCCATCGTCACATGGCTTCTCCTCTCAGTGTCTCTCTCTCTGTGTCTTCTCTTCTTATAAGGACACCGGTTATACTGGATTAAAGACCCACCCCCAGAAGCGACCTAAATGTCCATCAACAGAGGAATGGATGAAGATGTGGTGCATATATACAATGGAAAACTACTCAGCCCTTAAAAAGAGTGAAATAATGCCATTTGCAGCCACATGGATGGACCTTGAGGGTATTATGCTAAGTGAAATAAGTCAGAGAGAGAAAGACAAATGCTGTATGATCTCACTTATATGTGGAATCTAAAAAATACAACCAAGTAGTGAATACTGTATAACAAAACAGAAGCAGGCTCACAGATACAGAGAACAAACAAGTGGTTTCCAGTGAGGGGGTAGGGGCAAGATAGGGGTAGGTTATTAAGAGGTACAGACTACTATGTATAAATAAGCTACAGGAACATATTGCCCCAAATGGCATTATTTCATTCTTTTTCATGGCTGAG
>NW_021699719.1:0-2619 GCF_005190385.1 Monodon monoceros
CCCTGAACCAGCTCCCTGGGGTTCCATCTTGTGTGTTCTCCCCCATTTTTCTCTCCAGAGGTTTTCTCTTTCTCCACACAGTAGTATGCATGTGGCCTTCACTGTGCCATCTCACTCCTCTCTTGTTGCCTGGGATGGTACAGGGAGAGCTGCAGGGGGCATGTGGAGAGAAGGCGGGTGAGTGGCCATAAGTGCTAAGAAAGTCTTCTGTACACCCTCGTGTCTTTGACACCAGCACTACAATTAGGATTGCTCAACCATTATTTCCCTTCTAGCATGCCTCAGATTTGCAGTGAGAGAAGAAAAACAAGTCCACGGAGCGTGAGAGAGGTGCATAGTCCCAGGGGCTGCTGTGCACAAACCCTGCTGCCTGGTCACTTACTGTCTTACTTCGGGGTCCTCCTGGACATCCTTCTTCACGACGTTTCCATCATCCTCCTTGAGCTGTGAGGGCTGAGGCTCACATCTATCGTGTTCATAATGAGGGCTCCTCTCGCCAGAATTACCTGGGAAAGAACTCCAACCTTTCTTTCTTCCTTGAGCTGGTCTACCACCATCACTGTATTCTGAAAAGAGGAACAAAAATACAAGTTTGCAGACACATCTGTGGTCCACTTACCACGTACCATGTCTTAGGCTAACAGCATGGTAGGGCAGGCAAAGTGCCAACCTGGCCTAAGGGACCAGTCCCACAAGCCTCAGAAAGGACACTCTTCTCCCTGTCCAGAGAGGACAGCCTTATCCGACAGATGGCACTATCAGGGGAAGAATCGAGGAGGAGCAGGATGAGGAAGAGGACCACAAGGAGGACAAAGAGGGAGGAGAAGGAGGAGAGGACAACTGCGTTGAAACTTTTAAAACAGTGGAGCAGGACTGATAAAGAACCGAGGTGTATGCGTCCATGGGTTAGACTGGACACCAGTCATATATATACCAGGAAGGCACCCGAATCTTGCCTTCTCTCAGGACTTTCCAGCAACCACACCAATACCTCTCTCATGCTTCCCAAATCCAAGGAGCCGCCAAACCGATTCCACTAACAACCAGCAAGCTAGCTGGTCTTCCTTTGCCAGTGCACTTGCAGCTTTAATGTCAGGTGGCACTGATGTAACGGCCTCCTGAACTGTCTCCCTCCCTCCAGCCTTGCCCTGAACAATACTCTGTTTGCAAGACCCAGAGTGAGCTCTCTTTTGGGCCAGCCTGAAATGCCTTTCAGCTCAGCAGGCAACTCTTCCTAATTTCAGCCCTTCTATAACAAGGGTGTGAATGATAACCTGGAATGATGTGTCAACCACCATTTCCCAGTGTTTAGGGATTCTTCTTTTTGCTTTCCATTACTGGTTTCTAATTTGATTCCATCATGGCCAGGGAACACACTCTGGGAGATTTGAAATCATTTTTTTTTTATTTTTTTAAAATAAATTTATTTCTTTATTGATGGTTGCATTGGGTCTTTGTTGCTGCACACGGGCTTTCTCTACTTGCGGCTAGCGGGGGCTACTCTTCGTTGCGGTGCACGGGCTTCTTGTTGTGGCGGCTTATCTTATTGCGGAGCACGGGCTCTAGGCATGCGGGCTTCAGTAGTTGTGGCACGCGGGCTCTAGAGCGCAGGATCAATAGTTGAGGCGCACGGGCTTAGCTGCTCTGCGGCATGTGGGATCTTCCTGACCAGGGCTCGAACCTGTGTTCCCTGCACTGGCAGGTGGATTCTTAACCACTGCGCCACCAGGGAAGTCCCTCAATTCTTTTTGAATTTATTGAGGTTTGTCTGATGGTCGAGGAGATGGTCTAACTTGGTGAATGTTACAGAGACACTCGGGGAAAAAAACTGTACTCTGCTGTTTTTGGGCAGACTGTTCTATTTATGTCATGCAGATCTCATTATTAGTTCACTGTGTTATTCAGGTCTCCTATATCCTTGCTGATTTTCTCTCTAGTAATTCTGTCACTTGCTAAGGGGGAGGCGGGTGTGGAAAGCCCCCACTATAATTATAGATCTGGCACTTTCTCCTTTCATCTCCATCAGTTTTTGCTTCATGTACTTTGAGGCTCCATTGTTTGGTGCGTACACATTTAGGATCTTTATGTCTCCCTGGTGTACTGATCCTTTCACCATTCTGTAAGGCCTCTCTTTGGCTCTTGTTCATTTTCTTTACTCTGACATCTACTGTACTGGATACTGAAGCTACAGGCACGCTTAGAAAGTGTCCTGGGTCTACCTCACCTTGTATTCACTCCTAGCAGTTGTGTTGCTTTTCACCCCTCCACCCACAGATTCTCCCCTCCAGCATATCTAATTCACCATGTCAAAAGATTTGGAAGTTTTTCCGCACCTGCAGAAATAAGATCGTGTCAATTCTCTCTCCCATGGGTGGATTCACTAAGGGTAGTTTATTTTTTAACGCATTCCACTGAAACAGTGAACCAGCAGAAAATCATACTAGTGGCTTGTGGGGAGGGAGGATTATGGTAATTACACTGTTACAAACCAGCTTCCTTTGGGTTGTAATACTTAAAGTCCTCTAGGTTTGTGTGCTGTGTCTTTTGTACATTAACTATTCCATGTTGTCTCAGGGCACGCTTATGAGTAAAGATCCGCCCACTGCTGATCACTCCACG
>NW_021699720.1:0-2039 GCF_005190385.1 Monodon monoceros
AGCTAAAACGTGCATGGGAAACCCACAGTATGGTGCACTGTGTGACCGGGAAACCTTTTCAAATGCATCTCAGTTTTCGTCCCCTTTTACTCGGGTTCATGATTCAAGACCCTTTACTAATACTCTCCCCACTTAGAGAGTCAGTGCCTTTAACCTCCTGTTTGGCACAGTTTGCAATTTCTGCGCAAGATGAACAGGAATAGGGAAAACCAATGAGAGACTAGCTCTAGGTGTCTGCACGTTCAAATATAATGCTCAGTTCCCACCAGGAAGAGGAATTTACCAAAGGATCAGTGTGCTGTGCCGGAACCAGATTAGTGCCTGAAGCAATCCTGCGGGTTTGCGGCCAGCTCACAAGAAAGCGAGTAGAAGAAAGGAGCTCAGGCGCACTGTCATTCACAAACATGCAGAGTTATAAGTGACAGCTATAGTCCAAAAATATATTGAAGTAAGACTGCGTAGAGGACTTGAAAGCTGGGCAGAATTGCAGGAAAACGATTTCAGAGGCAGACTGGAATTGCATTTCAAGAATAGGGAAAGAGACAGAAAGGCGATAATGATGCACTTGGTCAAAAAGGGCGTATGCGTTTTTTCCTGAATATATTCAGGAAAAAACGCATACGCCCTTTTTGGCCAAACAAGCAAGCGTGTAAATAAATCTGCACTACAAAGAAGTCTCACTGACCCTCGGTCAAAAGGGCCATCTGAAAAATGTGTAAAATCCGGAAAGACTGCACAGGCCATGGAGAACAGGGAGCCTTGTTATGCTGATGGGCGGGATGTAAATTGCCAACAGCCACTCTGGAGAAGTGTATGGTGTTTCCTAAAACACCTAAGAAACAAAGCAACGGAGACTATGGCACTTCCACTTATGGTCATATAGCTCAGGGAAATTAAAATCAAAAACAGACAGCCACCCCAAAGTTTTGGACGGCTGTGTTTACAAGAACCTCGTCTATGGTACAAGTTAAATATCCCAGAATGTGACAAATTGATAAAGAAGTTGTGGTACGTACGTACAATGGAATATCACTCAGCAATGAAATCTATGTCGTCAGGCCCGTCGTGGCATAATGAGTGGATTCAGGTACGATGATTATAAGTGAAATAAGTCACACAGAAAATGAACCATCATAAGATATCACTAATACACGGAATGTAAACTTGGCTACACATGAACTGAATTACAAAACAGAACAGGGTCTCAAATTTAGAAAACCAACTTATGCTTGCTTAAGGGGAAAGGTGAGTTGGGGTGCTGCATGAAACCAGAGATAGAAAGTAGCACAGATACCTTTCCATAAGCCAAATATGTAATAGTCAAGACCTCCTACTTGCTCAACGAAATGGACTATACACCACATATTCAACGCCTAGGAATACACCTGACTAGTAAGAATCTTCAAACCCATGGGTTTATATGTCTTTGTAAGAGAATCAAGCGTGTGTACAGCGGCATGAACGCAGCTGTGAAAATCCGATAAATCCCATTATCAAAATAAATTTCAAAAACATAACACAATGACAGTGAAATAGAGAGCAATTCTTAAATAATTCATTCAGGGCTTGTGATGCAACCTGGATTTACCTCATCTACAGCCAGAGCTGAGTGAGACATAAGGCTGGACACTTCGAACTGATAGCATTGGTGAGGTTCGGTGAGAAAATGCAGACCCTTTGAAGTCATACTGCATGGTACCCATTCCATGGGTCCCAACTCTCCAGGTTTAAGGGATTCTTCCTTTAGCTAAAACGTGCATGGGAAACCCACAGTATGGTGCACTGTGTGACCGGGAAACCTTTTCAAATGCATCTCAGTTTTCGTCCCCTTTTACTCGGGTTCATGATTCAAGACCCTTTACTAATACTCTCCCCACTTAGAGAGTCAGTGCCTTTAACCTCCTGTTTGGCACAGTTTGCAATTTCTGCGCAAGATGAACAGGAATAGGGAAAACCAATGAGAGACTAGCTCTAGGTGTCTGCACGTTCAAATATAATGCTCAGTTCCCACCAGGAAGAGGAATTTACCAAAGGATCAG
>NW_021699721.1:0-4855 GCF_005190385.1 Monodon monoceros
TTCAGTAAGCATGCCTGTCTTGTTTCCATTTGCATTATTCATGCAAACGTTGATTGAACTGATGACCCCGAGTTATCACGGAAATAAGTGGATAAAACTAAATAAAATCTAACAGCACAAAAGAGTAATAATAAAATATATCAAAAATTAGAATGCATTAAAACAAATGGAAGAAGAAAATGTAGTAAAAGAAATTTAAGATCTCAGCATTGCTTGAGAAGCAGTAAAAGAGCTAATAAGTCATGGTACATGTGTAACTGCTACTTGTGTAAAAGTAACAAGCTAATATAAGGGAAAATGGAATTTGAAGAAATATCAAAGGAAGAAATAAGAGCAAAAGGAACATAACAAGGTGGGACAAAGAGTAAACAAGGAGTAAACAGTCTGTAAGAAAATACATTAACTGTAAATATTCAAATTAAAGGACAAGGATTATTGAAACAAACAAAAAACCTAATTCTATGCCACCTACAAGAGACAAGAGTCAGATTGAAAATGAAAGGATTCAAAAGTTATGTCATAACAACAATAAGTAAAATTGAAGAAGACTTTTTACTCTTAACATAGATTTGAAAGCAAAAAGTATCACTGGCGATAAGGCAGGATAATAAAACCCACTGTTACTTTACAAGGAATATATTATAAATCTAAACTTCAATGCAATATATGAAGGGAAATTCCAAAAATCTAAGTAGAAATAGAAAAATCTAAATTACCTAGCTCAGTAACATAGAACCACAACAACAAATCAGCAGATTATAGAAGATCTGAATACCATCATTAAAAACTTTGGCCTAAATTTACATAAAACACTGCACCAACAATGATGGAATATATATATTATGCAGAAATTTTTAGGTGCACATGGCACATTTATAAAATTGACTATATTCTGGTTATAAAACAAGACTCCGAATAAGCAAGAAATTTAAACCTATATAACCAATATTTTACCAAATAGTTGGATATTAAAAACATACTTCTGATCATTATGTAGGTCAAAGATAAAGTTGCAATGGGAATTAGAATTTTATTGATTCAATGATAATGAAAATATGCCATAACAAAACCTGTGCGTTGCAAATAAAGCTGTGGTCACAGAGAAGTTTATGTATTCCAGTTATACTCTCTAAGTGTAAAACGGAAAGGAATAAAGCAACTAGAAGAGAATATCACCCTGAGGTAGGCAGCTCCTGAACTGTACCTGGTGGGGAAGGCAGGGCAGAACTTCAGGAGGCCAGCTGAGAGCACGGTGAACACCATGTCAGGAGCAGTCTCCAAGAAAGAGAATTTAATGTACAAAGGGATGACTAAAATATATTTAAGAGCTGGCACCCTGACCCCTCTTAAGGATGACTTATGTTGCTGGGGAAAAAATAAGAAGTGCTCGATGTAGAAGGTGAATAGCTTTATAATTCCCAGGAGAATCTTGGTACCAGGACCACACAAGAAAGAACTTGGAGTCCCCGTGGCTAATCCAGCAGAGAGAAAAGGAGAAACAGAGATGCGAGAGAAAATAAAGGGAACACTTGGTGCAATTTGGTGCTGCTGCAGGCCCAAGTCCAGGTATGTGCTCTCTATCTCCACATCTTAAGTAAAAGCCACCATGTTCCTCAGTCTTTCAGGTACTTAGAATTTCTCTTTAGAACCTGAAAATGGGGTCAGGTTTCCTGACTGCATCGCTACAGTACAAAATAGAGGCAGGATGTTTGAAATAGTTCTCCATCTGGCAGAGGAGGCCTTGAAGCTGTGAGCCACTCGCTGCAAACCAGCAGGACATGAAGGATTCTTGAGAAGATCTGAAGCTACTGGGAGGCCTTTGAGGAGTTAAATCCCATAGTAAATACTGTACCTTCAATGGCCCCTTCTCCCTCTCTGTCCAGCCTTCCTCCACTCCCGTGGGGGCCCAAAGGGGTTAAATGAGCACTCTTTGACTTGTACTTGGTGGTCCCAGAACTTGACGTGGGCTTGGAGACTTCCATGAAAAGTCTGCCTTCCATCTACTGGTTTAGGTTTCTTGGGCTCTCTGCTCCAGGCTAATCCCTTCAACCTGCTTTTCCCATTTCTGCCAATAATCCCCCTCTCCAGACCTTCCTAATGCTCTTCTGGGGTGGGGGGAGACTTACTGAGGGCAATGTTTATTTCTAGAGGGAGAGGTGACCACATGACTTCACACTGGTCGTCCCCTTGATTATTCACTTTCTGTCTAGATTAGTCGTGGGTGTTTGTGCACCCCAGCCTCACCCCCAGGAGGCTTTAGAACACTGTCCTTATCTCAGCACTGAGCCTCTGTCTAGCCTCCTTCCCTCTCTCTCCTTACCCATCTTTACCCACAGACTCGCAGGCTTTCTGCACCTCACAGAACCTCTGCTACAGAACCAAACATATTGAAATGACTCTTTACGAAGATACTGAAACAACAGAAAATGAATACATGACGATTGTTTCTCCTGAGGATTCAGTTACATAGGGGGCCTTTAGCAAACTTTGATAAATCTAACCTTTCCTTCCTTGGCAATAGTTGATCACACTGTGAGGAAAACAAGTTAGAGAATGGAAAAATAATATTTGGATTTCAATGAAATAATAAAGATGCAGGGACTATCTTTGACTTTTGCAAGGTGAGAAGACAGTTTACATTTTGATTTTTTGATGGCAGGAATCCCTTTTAAAACAGGGCCAGTCTGCATGATGCATTTAAAAATCAACCTTTTCAAATATAGCCATAACCTCCACAAGATTTCTTGATTTCTCTGGGGTCAGATAAACCATCACATTTCACAGTGGTGCCCTGTATATGAAAGTGATAAACATAACCTGGAAGCATGGCAGTGGCTAAAAATATGGAGCTGGAAGCCATTCGTTGAAATTACTTTTTGCTTTTAATTCATTGCATAAAATGCTAATGTCCAAATTCAGGCAGGTTGATCTTACCAACCATCAAGAGCTTCAACCCTGCTAACAGCTAAGTATGCACTTTTAAACCCTACTTTGACTGCTCCAGAAACTTACTGGGTTTCGTTAATGCCTCTGTTACTATTTCCTTTGTGTCATTTTGTTTTTTAAAAACACAGCTGTGTGATCTTGGGGAAGTTACATTATTTCCTTGAGACTTGGTTGCCTTCTCTGTGCATATCTGGGTATAATTTTAGTATTGCTCAATAGAATTTTTGTTGATAATGAAAATATTCTATATCTGTACTATGTAAAGCAGTATTCAATAGCTACATGAAGCTAATAAACATGTTTGAAATATGGCAAATGCAAATGAGGAACTGAATTTTTAATCTTATTTTTAAATTTGTTTAAATATAAATAATGCCACGTGGCTAGCATCCGTTGACAGTACAGATCTACATAATATTTTAAGGACACTCTCCACTCAAAAACTCTACCATTCATTAACTCAACCTAAATATTTTTGCCCTCTGACAAACAAAAAATAATTTATGCTTCCCTTGAAATTATCTGTCAAGACCTTTACCAGTTTGGGGACATTATATTCTTAAAATTGACTTTGCTTTATGAAACTTTAATAATGTTGGAATTCCCTGCCCTTGGTACCACCTTTGTGATGATGGGAAATATTGCGGATAATCAAGGACCATTTCAAGAGATCATGGAGAGAAACCTCCTTCTGGATTTAATTTCATTATGAGGATGTCAAAATGCTAAATTACTTAAAATAAAACCCATACCGTATGTAGCTGGAAAAATGTTAAAAAGATTTTTAAAGAACTGCGCATCTATTTTTGAAGCTGATTTGGCTATTCAAGGCTTGCTAGCACTTTATCCATCTCAGTACTATTTCACTTAGTAAACAAATGCAGTTGCCATAATTGCTGCATATGTGTCTGTGTTCCCTTCTAGGTTATATGTTTTTGAAGTTAGAAACTATATTTATATCACAGCCCCTATGTATAGCACAATACCCATTGCTAAGTCAGATTGTGTTTTAAGATATGAGACAAAATTTAAGACTTTTATTATAGTCATAAACATCTAGCAAACCAACCAGAAAATAAAAACTAATTTTCAATTGGTTGGCCAAGAACAAAAAAGAGAGGAATACCTAGTGCAAAATCATCTCTCTAATATCTACTGTTGGATTTAGAGCACACACATGCTAAACTTATTTTAAAATATCTTCTCATCAAAGATTTGAGGTTGGACCGTAAAATATTATATCAGAAGTGAAAATAATTATGTGGTCTGACCAGCGTGGATCACACAAAGTAAGTGTATACAATATATACAGTAGATAAACTATGAGGTCCTACTGTAGAGCACAGGCAACTATATTCAAGACCTTGTAATAACCTGTACAGGAAAAGGATCTGAAAAAAGAAATATATATATCTGAATCACTTGGCTGTACACCTGAAACACAACATTGTCAATCAACTAGTCTTCAAGGGAAACAAAACAAAACAAAGTAAGTGTAAAGGGAAGTATAGTTTTATAAATTCACCTCTGATATCCAATGGCCCAACTTAAAGACAACAGAAAGTACAACTTTCTAGGAGAAACCACATGGCCAGCAAACCAGGCCGTTACCCTCGGTAACGGTCATACCTGCCAAAAAATATACAGACTAGCCTGCATTCATGAATACATAGGAATTCTTCATTTATCTGGCATTGTTAGGCAATGAGGTATTGTATGTTAGGATAAGTTTTTTTTAAATGACAAATTGAAGAGGAGTTATTTTAACCTTCACTCGGTAATTTTTTTCTAAAATTAAGAAATGTATCCACTGGTGTATCTAATGTTTCTGTGATAACTCGGGGTCATCAGTTCAATCAACCTTTGCATGAATAATGCAAATGGAAACAAGACAGGCATGCTTACTGAA
>NW_021699722.1:0-666 GCF_005190385.1 Monodon monoceros
ATGTTTCCTGAAACACGTAGGAAAGAAAGCAACACAGCCTATGGTACTTCCACTTATGGTCCTATAGCTTAGGGAAATTAAAATCAAAAACACACAGCCACCCCAAAGTTTGGGACGGCTCTGTTTACAAGAACCTCGTCTACGGTACAAGTTAAATATCCGAGAAACAAAAAACGGATAAAGAAGTTGTGGTACGCACGTACAATGGAATACCACTCAGCAATGAAATCTACGTCAACAGGCCCGTAGCGGCATAATGAGGTGATTCAGGTACGATGATTCTACGAGAAATAAGTCACACAGAAAAAGAAACATCATAAGATATCACTAATACATGGAATGAAAACTTGGTTACACATGAACTGAATTACAAAACAGAAGAGGGTCTCAAATTTAGAAAAACAACATATGCTTGCTTATGGGGAAAGGTTAGTTGGGGTGCTGCATAAAACAAGAGATTGAAATTAGCACAGATACCGTTCCATAAGCCAAATATATAATAGACAAGACCTACTCCTTGCTCAACGAAATGGACTCAACACCCCATATTCAATGCCTGGGAAGATATCTGACAAGTAAGAATCTTAAAACCCATGGATTTATATGTCACCATAAGGAAATCAAGCGTGTGTACAGCGGCCTAAACGCAGCAGTGAACATCCGATA
>NW_021699722.1:766-1547 GCF_005190385.1 Monodon monoceros
TAGAGAGCAATTCTTAAGTAATTCATTCAGGGCTTGTGATGCAACCTGGATTTACCACATCTACACCCAGAGCTGGTTGCGACATAAGGCTGGACACTTCGGGCTGATAGCATTGGTGAGGTTCGGTGAGCAAACGCAGACCCTTTGAAGTCATACTGCATGGTACCCATTCCATGGGTCCCAACTCTCCAGGTTTAAAGGATTCTACCTTCAGCTAAAACATGCATGGGAAACCCAGAGTATGGTACACCGTATGATTGTGAAACGTTTTCAAATGCATCTCAGTTTTCGTCCCCTGGTACTCGGGTTCACCATTCCAGATGCTTTACTAACGCTCTCCCCACTTGGAGAGTCAGTGCCTTTAACCTCCTGTTTGGCACAGTTTGCAATTTCTGCACAAGATGAACAGGAATAGGGAGAACCAATGAGAGACTAGCTGTAGCTGTCTGCACGGTCAAATGGAATGCTCATTTCCCACCAGGAAGAGGAATTAAGAAAAGGCTCAGTGTGTCCTGCCAGAAACAGATTAGGGCCTGAAGCAATCCTGCGGTTTTTCGGACAGCTCACAAGAAAGCGAGTTGAAGAAAAGAGCTCAGGGGCACTGTAATTCACAAACCTGCAGAGTTATGAATGACAGCTATCGTCCAAAAATGTACTGAAGTAAGTCTTTGAAGAGGACTTGAATTCGGGGCAGAATTTCTGGAAAACGATATCAGGGGGTAGAATGGAATTGCACTTAAAGCATAGGAAAAGAGGCAGAATGTCGACAATGATGCACTTG
>NW_021699723.1:0-3001 GCF_005190385.1 Monodon monoceros
ACAGACCTACTAGAGAATGGACTTGAGGATATGGGGAGGGGGAAGGGTAAGCTGTGACAAAGCGAGAGAGAGGCATGGACATATGTACACTACCAAACGTAAGGTAGATAGCTAGTGGGAAGCAGCCGCATAGCACAGGGAGATCAGCTCGGTGCTTTGTGACCGCCTGGAGGGGTGGGATAGGGAGGGTGGGAGGGAGGCAGACGCAAGAGGGAAGAGATATGGGAACATACATATATGTATAACTGATTCACTTTGTTATAAAGCAGAAACTAACACATCATTGTAAAGCAATTGTACTCCAATAAAGATGTAAAAAAAAAAAAAAGACACACCTTGGAGACCCTCATTATCATTGCTTGAGTTTACTGAAGAGGTTTTAGATGCCATGGGTTAGGAAGCACTCTGTGTATTCTGCTACTCCAGAAGATTTGAAGATTTACCCTTGAATCGTTTGGTTTTTTTTCCCCCAAAGCTTCTGATGTCCCAAATAAGCTAATGGTCAGACACTAAATATGCAGTAAAAATGGGGCTCGATATTATGCTGAATCCAAAATCAATTTCATTGGTAGATAATTTGTATATTTAAATTGTATAAAATCAAATAACCCCATAGAGGACGCCTACATGTTCAGATAGCCAGAAGGTTACTGTTTGGCTGGTTGAAAATCCATTAGAAATATTATAGAAGATTGTCTGTGGGTAAAGCAGGTGTCAGAGTAACACTTGTTTTGAAAATATTCCAGGTCTGAATCAGCTGTCCTGCTGTGGTATAGAACTAGAGGCTTATATGTGCTCTTAAGCAGAAGTCTACCCAGAATCTCTCATTTATTTTTCTTAATTGATGTTGAAATAATGCAGCTTAGAAACCAGCAATTCTATAAAGCAATCAGGAAGACAGATTAAAATGTTTTATGTTATTTTACTGTAAAATACACTCTGAATTCTAGGATAGAAAATAGCTTTTGCATGACAGTGAAATAGAGGATTAGCTTTTGAAGGTTTCTTTGGGTGGCCAAGTGCCAAGGACCAGTGCTTCAAAGGTGAGCTCTTTGTGTTCTGGGTTCTGAGATTTATGCTGAAAAGATGGAAGAAGCATAGGGTCCACTTCTTGCACTGTTCGTAGCCCCAGAGAGTGGCACAATGCCTCTGGGTGGAAAGAAGTCTGAAGCCGAAGGCAGCTTTGGTACCTGTGGTTGAGCCCATCGTAAGCAGACCCCTGACTTCCCGCAAGCCAGAGCTTTTTAGTCCCCTTCAAGCGAGGACAGGGTAAGATGTAACGCACTGGAGAACACTAGTCGTGCTTCTCTGGTTTCCTGATAGAATGTTAACCCCCCTCTTCACTCCACAGACCTCCAAAGTGACATCAAATATATACCGCCATTGCTGGAGTTTCCTGGAGAGGTTTTAGATGACTTAGTTTGGGAAACATGCTGTATATTCTGCTACTCCTGAAGGTTTTAATCTCCATCCTAGGATCAAGTCCCCCCCCGGCCCCAACCCCCCACAAGACTCCACATTTGAAACACTCTGGTGGAGGCTCTTTCTTTTTAAAATTTGAGGTATAGTTGATTTACAATATTATATTAGTTTCAGGTGTATAACATAGTGATTCAAACTTTTACAGATTATACTCTACCTAGAGTTATTGTAAAATATTGGCTATGTTCCCTTGTTGTACAGTCTATCCTTGTACCTCATTAATTTTATACATAGTACTTTGTACCTCTTAACCTCCTAAAGTACTGCTTTCATTGAGCTGCTCTTCAAAATTATGCTTTTGGTTTTAACATTTTAAAAAGGTGAGAGAGTGGAGGATGGTCATGTGCAAACTGCTTCTGAACTGCTTCTGATTTTTTTGTTTTAAACATCTTTATTGGAGTACAATTGCTTTACAGTGGTGTTAGTTTCTGCTTTATAACGAAGTGAATCAGTTATACATTTACATATGTTCCCATATCTCCTCCCTCTTGCATCTCCCTCCCTTCCACCCTCCTATCCCATCCCTCTAGGTGGTCACAAAGCACCGAGCTGACCTCCCTGTGCTATGCGGCTGCTTCCCACTAGCTATCTACTTTACATTTGGTAGTGTATATATGTCCATGCCACTCTCTCACTTTGTGTCAGCTTACCCTTCCCCCTCCCCATGTACTCAAGTCCATTCTCTAGTAGGTGTGTGTCTTTATTCCCATCTTGACCATTGTTTTTTTTTTTAGATTCCATATATATGTGTTAGCATACGGTATTTGTTTTTCTCTTTCTGACTTACTTCACTCTGTATGACAGACTCTAGGTCCATCCACCTCACTACAAATAACTCAGTTTCGTTTCTTTTTATGGCTGAGTAATATTCCATTGTATATATGTGCCACATCTTCTTTATCCATTCATCTGTCGATGGACACTTAGGTTGCTTCCATGTCCTGGCTATTGTAAACAGTGCTGCAGTGAACATTGTGGTACATGACTCTTTTTGAATTATGGTTTTCTCAGGGTATATGCCCAGTAGTGGGATTGCTGGGTCATATGGTAGTTCTATTTGTAGTTTTTTAAGGAAACTCCATACTGTTCTCCATAGTGGCTGTATCAATTTACATTCCCACCAGCAGTGCAAGAGGGTTCCCTTTTCTTCACACCCTCTCTAGCATTTATTGTTTGTAGATTTTTTAATGATGGCCTTTCTGACCAGTATGAGATGATATCTCATTGTAGTTTTGATTTGCATTTCTCTAATGATTAATGATGTTGAGCATTCTTTCATATGTTTGTTGGCAATCTGTATATCTTCTTTGGAGAAATGTCTCTTTAGGTCTTCTGCCCATTTTTGGATTGGGTTGTTTGCTTTTTTGATATTGAGCTGCATGAGCTGCTTGTACATTTTGGAGATTAATCCTTTGTTAGTTGCTTCATTTGCAAATATCAAGACAGTATGGTACTGGCACAAAAACAGAAATATAGATCAATGGAACAGGATAGAAAGCCCAGAGATAAACCCACGCAC
>NW_021699724.1:0-2945 GCF_005190385.1 Monodon monoceros
ACATCTTCAGGATAATCAAGACTCTTTCCTAGTCTGCTACAGCCTCATCTGTATCCACCCTGCCTCTTCCTGAGGCCTACTGATACCCCCAGCACTGTTGGCTGTGTCTGGACCACTCTAGAAAGTGTTGTGCAGCCTTCCCTCTTCCGACCTGCTCCTCTTCTCTGGGTAGCTTTCAGGGCCCTCCCTGTGCAGGGCACAGCTCTTTTCTCATCTTCTCTGTGGGACTCTCCCTGACACTAGAACATTTTATTTCTAATACTTGGCATGCTATGCAGCTAGTGTTTATTTTGAGCACAGGTCTTCCAGCAGTTTCCACTGCCTAAGAATTATGTGTGATACAAAGGAAGTAATTACCTGTGTTTCTGCTTAATGGCAAGAATTTGATTCTGAGTCTGTAAGCCCTCCTAGGACTACATTTAATAATTTGGCTACTATGAAATATGCTGGTTGAGATCTCATGACTTTGAGGCTTCACCACCATATGGATTCTGAGTAAATAAGTTCACAAATGATTCCTATTTTAGATTGTATGATGATACACAGCCGTGCCAGAGCCAGTTTCTATTCCCCAGCTGTGTGAGTGTGTGTAACTCCACGAATACAGACTGACAAGTTGGTTTAATGTCACCTCGAGAGAGGGCTTCGGCTACAGAGTTGCTGGACTGATGATGTAATACAGCTTTGCAGGCTGTAATAGGTTTGGCAGGAGGTTTCATGGAGTATGGGGCTTTAGGGTTCAACCTTGGAGCCCCTGAGAAGGGCTGATGCTTTCACCTGTAACTATGCTGGGGGCTCCCTATGATTAGAGCTTCAGACCTTTGAATGGGGCTAGGGAGGGAAAACAAGGCTTTAGAGTTAGCAGGAGAAAATGAACATGAAGAAAAAAAAACCAATAAGTGGTCACGGAGCTGGCAAGAGTGAAGGAAATAACGAGACAGAATTAGTTCTTACTGACAACTTGAAATTGCCTGGAACATTATAAAAATCCATCAGCCTGTGAAAAGCAGACTCCCAGTGACCACTGGATGGTGTGATATTTGCAATTTTTCTGGACACAAATTTAGAGAAGCCAGCAGAGGTTTAGCCTAATAAATAGATTTTGGCTGGTGCAAAGGTTTTGAAAAGAGGGCTCAAAAGTAGCTTCAACCAGGGTTCTCTTCCTCCAGCAATCTTGAAATCAGTAGAACTGAAATTGGTCGATTACCCATTTTCCCCTTCAAACATCTGTTGCTGTTTTGCTGTCCTTACAATGAATTATAAAAAGTCGTAGTGTCTTTTCCTATTGAATGTTCCTTTGTGGATTGCTTCTCTGCTTTTTATCCCCTCTAGTGGCATTTAACAGTGTTGGCGTGGCCCTCGAATTTTTGATTAACTACAGGAAACTCTTATGCTACTAAAGTTCCTCTTCTAACAGTTGCAGTGGTTGCTGAGCATATAGGAACTCCTCAAGGAGTTTCAGTCTCTAGGAAGAGGCAGATGATCAGCCCTCAACTTCAATAGGTTCAGAGAGGTGTTTATATTTGGTGGCTAAGTCTTGGCAGAGCAGGGATCGTGTAGGGTTCCTAACTTTATCCCCTGAATGTCGGTAGATGGAGCTTTGCTTAATGGTTAAAAAAAAAAAAAGACTCCCAAGGAGATGGATGTGTTGAGAAAGGGAATTTCAGACACAGGGGAAAGCAAGTACAGAGCCGCAAGAGTATGAACAGATCTCCAGGTTTACCTGATGGCCAGGTGGTGGAGGGCTGCAGGTCGAAGTGCCAGTGGAGGTGGCTCAGGTCGGGAAGGGTGCCCTCTGAAGGCCACGTGGAGCAGCGCAAGTTCGTGCACACAGCAGGTGCTCACAACTCCTTACCACGTGGCTGAAGGAACGAAAGGAAGGACTTCAAAGCAGGGAGGCCCCTGATTAGACTCGTTTTAAATTTCTTCTGCCTGCCACTGTGAGGAATGGTCTGGAAGTGTTGAGTCCAGAAGAGAATCCTCATGAGGTGGGGGGATAGTGTCCCCCAAGGGACACTGGGTAACGTATGGAAGTGCTGTAGGTTGTTATAACTTGGGGCTTGTTACTGGCATCTAGGTACACATCTTAGAATGAAGAGGACAGCTCCTACCCCGCCCCCCCCCCAAATTATCCAATCCCAAGTGCAGATAGCGCTGAGGTTGAGAAAGCCAGGTCTAGAATGAGAACATCCTTAGCACACAGGTTGTAAATTTACTGAAACTACTACTGAAACGTATAGAGAAAATGTTTCTTAAATTTTCTCAGAGCTGGTCTGATATTCCTCAAGAGCCCCACCTACCAGGTTGAAGGAAAAAAAAATAACGCTATTAAGTCTAATGTGGTTTAGAACTTGGTAGGATCCAGTAATTGTAAAGTCCCTTTAGAGTGTGATCAGCCTTTGGGAGATAATTGCACAGTCGCTTCTATTGCCATATCCCCTCCTTCATTTTTCCTGATCTTCTCCAATTTAGTATCAGAGTTTATGAGGGGGGCTCATGGGAGCTCATGAGATCTCATGGTGCCTGGAAAATTCTTTGAGAAGCTCAGGGACCACTGCTGGGTAGAACTGCCATCCTATGATTTTCAACCTAGACTGGCCCAGCAATATATTTTTTTGTTTACATATTTGGGTTCCACGTAAAATTTTGAGAAAAGTGCTGTTCTGCTAAAAAAAAAAAACAAAAAACAAAATGCTGATCCAATACACCTTTGAGGTCATCTGCACTGGAATGTGAATTAAAGGCTTAGATTGGTGTCCTGTGACACATAAAGGCATTTTTTTTTGGGTATCATGACATTTGTTTCTAGGTTTTGTTCTTGAGAATTGGGCTGCCCAAACCTTTTAGTCATGTGCAATTTTGTCATCATCGTGCAGATGTGGATAAAATCTTTTCATCATGGTCAATATGTTCTTTACAAATGTAGCAATTTCTCATTGAAAACT
>NW_021699725.1:0-1919 GCF_005190385.1 Monodon monoceros
CACACACACACACACACACACACACACACACACACACACACACACACCAGAAAAACAGCTAAAGAGCAGAATCTGATGGTATCCAGTGAATCGACACAAGGAAGGGCAGATATATAGAAAAGTCTTCTGATCTTGGGATTGTTTGTTCGGGAAGATTTCCCAAAGAGCATGAGGCTTGCGTGGGGCTTTGTGGATGAGCTGACATGGGTTCCCGAGAGAGAACAGTTTGAGCGGTACAGTGGCAGAAATTATCTTAATTTGGGGGAGAAGACTTAACAATAGTAAAGTGACAGTAAGGGATTCTTATTCATAAAGATCAGATAGGGTTCCCTTGGGGGTGGAGGGAGGAATGGAAGGAGATTCTGAATGTGAAGACCATTAGTTTGATACAAAGTCACTCAAGTGTTGACTCCAGGTACTGATGCCCTGCATGACTTCAGAAACACTGGCCCCGAGCACTCTCCATGTAGGATTGGAGTGGAGGGAGAATGTGTTTGTGATAGCTGAGAGATAATGAGAGCCTGAACTAGAGGGGTGGCAAAGGCAAAAGAGAAATGGAAGCGAGAAATGATAAAAAGGAAACTTGTCAGGATTTGAGGACTGGATAGGTATTTGAGGTGAAGAAGGGAGCTGGGACAGACGGCTCCGAGTTTTTCAGCCTCACTGGGAAGTCAGGAAAGAGAACCCGCTTTAAAGTAAGATGATGAATTCTTCACAGACAGATGTGACATAGAGGATGGAAAGTACGTGGCAGATGTGCAAGCAGATATCTGAAGCAGGAAGCTGTGGATGTGAGACTGAAGCAAGTGAGCACCCAGGTCTAGGTCTGGGGTGTTGACGCTGATTAGCTCAGTGAGGTTAAAGTTGAGTCCAGCACTAAGTATACTTCCCCCAATTCTACTACTGAAGTGAATCCTACGTGTATTCTGCATGGGTGGGAGCTCCTTCCCCAACCCTCCCTTACTGTACAATCCTCACCCTGACGAAACACAGGACTGGCAACCAGGAAGAATGTCAGCAGCTGTCCACAGAGGATGAGAAGGAGGGAAAGTGGAGGGAAAGTGTCTCAGTCCATTCATGTTGCTATAACAAAAATACTATAAACCGGGTGCCTTACAAACATTTATTTCTCACACTTCTGGAGGCTGGGAGGACAGAAATCATGGTGCCAACATTTTCGGTGTCTGATGAGAGCCTGCTTCTTCACTGCTAGCTGTCATCTCACTGTAACCTCACAAGGCAAAAGGCAGAAGGGCCTCTGGGCCTCTCTTATGATGGCACTAATCCCATTCATGAGGGCTCAGATCCTCCAGACTTAATCACCTCCCAAAGGCCCCACCTCCTAACATCATCACCTTGGGGGGATAGGTTTCAACATATAAATTTGGGGGGAATACCAACATCCAGGTTATGGCAGAGAAAGTCCTGTTAATATTCTATTGTGAAAGCCCAGCAGACGGCCTGCTAAGGCAGAGCTGGGCTTAGGAGTCACTACCGTTGATTGCGATAAACTTAATCATGGAACTTGAGAGTCAAGGACCCTGGGAGAGCATTCAATAGGCGATTTTAAACGTTTTTAGCCATAGAAATCTTTTTAAAAATGAAAACTTATGTGAAAATATAAACAGCTAAGCTGCTCCCGTTGGGGGCCCAGTAGACACCTTCAGGAAGTACTGTTTGCTAAGTGGGGACTGTGACATAGGGCTGCAGACTCCCAAACCAGAACTACTAAACTGCTCTAAGGAGAGAAGGAGGGGGCCCCAACCCTACTCTGCATTACATCATCCCAAAAGAATATTGTTGAAAGCCTCCTTAGAAAATCAAATAAAAGCACATTTCAGTATCTTTAATGACACCAACCTCAACAACAACAACAGGAAGGAAGGAAGGAAGGAAGGAAGGAAGGAAGGAAGGAAGGA
>NW_021699725.1:2319-21736 GCF_005190385.1 Monodon monoceros
GGAAAGAAGGGAGGGAGGGAGGGGCGGAGGGAGGGAGGGAGGGAGGGAGGGAGGAAAAAAAAAGGAAGAAAAAAAAAGGCTCATTCTCAGAGATTAAGCAGAGGGTGGGAGGAGGGAAAGCCAGAGAGTGGGTAAGGGCAGGGGCTCTGGAGTTCAAGTCCACCTCCAGTGCCAGATCAGAGGGTGAGGCCAACAACCACAGAATCATGAAGCTGCCCGAGGGCAGGGGCCACGCCTCCTCTTCTTCCCTGAACTCCACCAGGTTGTTCTCCTCAGCATTCTGCCTCCAAGTAGCCTTTGCACATTTAGTAGCAGATCCTTCCCTGCAGAATCTCTGCTCCAAAGTTCATCTCCACAAAGCGTTCTGCAGAGCTAGTGCTCCACAGCTCTAGCTTCACGGAGAGGTTTCCTGGGGTCTTCTCCCACTTTGAGAAGAAAGCAAGAGACTAATTTGCTGTGAACTGTCATAAGCAATAAAATGTTCATTAAGTTTAACTGTCAACACTTGAAGTCCCAATCACAGTAATGAAAGGATAAATTGAAAAATCAAGAGTTAAGTACCCTTTTAAAATTTCATATCTTCTATCTTCACCTGGCCTCTTAAACCAGACAAAATCAGATCAAACACAGGACTGCCTGCCCCCAATTCCATTTGACAAAACCTTACCTATTTTTCAAGGCTCAGCTCAGAGAGCATCTCTGATACTGCTCAATTGCAAGGAATCTGCCCACTCATAGTACCGCAAAACACTTTTCTGGTATTACTGAGAATGGCACTTGTTTCTATAATATGCTTTATTTGCCCCAAATAAACTGAGTTACTTGCCAACTGGAATCACATCTTTAGCATCCCTATTATTTCAGCCGCAGAAATAGTGTCTCCTGCCCAGCAAATGCTCCAAAATGATTGTTGATGGATTGAATTAATGGTTTAAATCTTTTTGAAAAGCTAATAAAAATTCATTATGAGAGACTCAAAGATGCATTAATTTGTATAGCCTATATCTGCAATTGGATTATACATCATTCTGAAGAATTCTAATAGCACACATACATCATTTGGCTATGCAATCTCACATCAAACACTGCCCAATTATTTACATATTTCTAGCTGTGATATTTACACACTAAAGTAGAGTACCTGGGTTAAGAGACCCCATTTTAGACTTTAAATTCTTCTTTGTGTCTGCCTAGGATAATACTCTAGTGCTTGTATAGTAGGCTCCAGGGAAAATCTGTGTCTTCTGAGGAAAGAAAAGACTTGAAACAAATGTTTAAAATCTATGTTTCTAACCCAAAAGTATGCACACAATTCATCAGAAAAGAAATTCATTTCAATCATTTTTCTATGGGCGAAGTCAAGTGGGAATGGGCCCAGGAGCTGGGGTCTTAGCGTCTCAGCCAAATCAAATGGCACAAGTTATATTATTCCTGCTTTATTCTTACTGCGGTTAGAACAGTAATTGAAAGCTGTCTCTCCATAGGCTGCAAAGTCTTTATATATGTAAATGATGGCTCTGGCTTTTTCTGTCCTGAAACTACCAAGATTAATTATCTACAGTGTCTAGACTGAATGATCCTCAACAAACCAGCTTATTTTTGTGCTGGCACATCTAGTTCTATAAAAATAAAGTTGTTGCATGTTATCAGCATGATAGTTCTGCTGCTTAGAAGAAAAGAAGGTGTGATGTTCTTCTGATGTGTCAACCTGGTAGGCTAAACTACATTTCCCAGGATCCTTGGGAGATTTTCGAAGGAGGGTAGAAGGGAGATAGCAGTCATTTTGCAGTATACACTCATGGTTACTGATGTGTTGATCCACCTCAGTGATGTGAAGCAGCATCTAGATCAGGTACAGGCACACCTCATTTTACTGTGTTTCGCTTTATTGTGCTTCACAGAGACTAGTGCGTTTTTTACAGATTGAAGGTTTGTGGCAACCCTGCATCAAGCAAGTATATCAGCACCAATTTTTCCAATAGCATTTGCTCACTTCATGTCTCTGTGTCACATTTTGATAATTTTCACAGTATTTCGAACTTTTTCATCATTTATATCTGTTACGATCTGTGACCAGTGATCTTTGATAGTACTATTGAAAAAAGATGATGACTCACTGAAGGCTCAAATAATGGTTAGTGTTTTTAGCAATAAAATATTTTTTAATTAAGGTATGTATATTTCTTTAGATGTAATGCCACTGCACACTTAATAGACTACAGTATAAACATAACTTTCATAATGCAGCAGAAAGCCAAAACATTTGTGTGACTTGCTTATTGTGATATTCACTTTTTTATGGTGGTCTGGAACCAAACTTGAAATATCCCCAAGGTATGCCTGTATGTATGTTTAGGTCCATGAAAAAGGGTTTTAGCTTCTGCAGGATACCCTTATCACAAAAGGCAGAGGCAACAAAAACAGACACAGGTTTCAGGCCATAATAGTGGGGATCTACATAGCTCACGCTTGTAGGATTTAAACTTGTGCTTATGGGATTCTAGCCTGCTGGTGATCTTCTTCCCTTCCTGTCTGCCATGTGGACTTCAAAATCCAACATTACATATGGAGACAGCCTTACAGGGACTGGACTGTTTAACCAGTCCCCACAATTGTATAAGCCAATTCCCTGTAAATGAATCCACAGACTGATGATTAGGTAGACAGGTAGGTAGACAGACAGACAGATTTCTTGATGGTTCTACTGGTTTTGCTTCTTTTGTTGAACCTTGGCTGACACATTAGCTCTCTTCAGAATCCCATGCTCATGATGACCCCATGGAGCTATATTGTGTGCATACCTGGTGCATAATATATGGCTCTCCTTTTATATAACGTACAAATGAGACTCTATAATCAGAGAGAGAAAAAAAAGTATTTAAATTCTACCTTCCTGGTTGAGATCTAAATTCTACTTTCCTAATGGACTCTTCAGTTTTGGATTCAAGCACTGGTTCTATAATTATTTTAATCTGTGTAACCTTTGAATCCATGCCACTTAATTTCCAATGCTCAGTTTTCTCATCAGTAAAGTAGAAGTAATAATTTCCTGCCTTATAGAGCTAATATGAAGTTTAAGTGCCATAATGTATATAAAGTTCCAAGTGCACTGCCAAGCATAGAATGAGCCCCTGACCTTCCTTTCCCATCTTTCAAGTCCCATCTTTCAAGTTCCATTTACAGCCTAAAGCCATCCCCAACAAACCCAGCCTCCCATGGCCCTCCTCCTCTTTCCTTCTATTCTACTGCACCACCGATGTTAACACCTTTATTTTTTTATTTTTTTTTAAATTTTACTTATTTATTTATTTTTGGCTGTGTTGGGTCTTCATTGCTGCATGCAGGCTTTCTCCAGCTGCTGCGAGCCGGGGCTACTCTTCGTGGTGGTGTGCGGGTTTCTCATTGTGGTGGCTTCTCTTGTTGCGGAGCACAGGCTCTAGGTGCGCAGGCTTCAGTAGTTGTGGCATGCGGGCTCAGTAGTTGTGGCTCGTGGGCTCTAGAGCGCAGGCTCAGTAGTGGCGCACGGGCTTAGTTGCTCCGTGGCATGTGGGATCTTCCCGGACCAGGGCTCAAACCCGTGTCCCCTGCATTGGCAGACGGATTCTTAACCACTGCGCCACCAGGGAAGTCCCATTAACACCTTTATGTTGTACATTCTATGCACGCCATCAGCTAGGTTTTGTTTTCAGATCAAGAATCAAGTGTTAATGTTGCGTGTTAATAAAAAAGAATTGCATTTGCTTAGCACTTTAGCTTTCACAATGCACTATGACATACATCCCCTCACTGGATCCCCACAGTGAGCACAGTTAACACCTGTAGATACGATACAATGGCCACAGTATATAACCAAGCTATACTTTCAAAAGTATTCATCTTATTCCATCACTCATCGTCATGAGTAATTTGAACAGTCATGAACAAAGTAATGTTACTAACAAACATTACTAATTAAATGGGCTGGTTATTAACTAATAAATGCAGGTGATACAGCCAATATCTAATTTGGCCCATGAAGTTAGCATTCATCCAGATTTTAGAAGGAAACAAATAATAAAAGGGTGTGGTAGAGAACACTTGGTGGAAGGATACTGCTAAATTGCCATGTGACCTGCACTTGTTAGAGGAAAAATTCTGGTGAGCTGCAGAGTGGAGCATTGTCTACTTTCTACGTTATCAAGTCTGCTCATTGACCCAGTATCTGTTACCAACTACTGAAATCAGCATAGACTTTTCAATAAAGGCAATATTGTCATTCCAAAGCAGAGATGCTGACTCTTCTGGGGAATAGGCCCCTTTACGATGTCGAAAATGTTCCTGAATTTTTATATTCGTTGATTTATGCATTCTGTTTTAAAAGATTCTATGAATTGCACAATTCTTTTAAAATAATTTGGATTTTAGTAATCACAAATTTATCAACATTCATTTCAAAAATCATAGTATAGTCGGCTCTCCATATCTGCGGGTTCTGCATCCACAGATTCAACCAACTGTGGATAGGAAGGGCTGACTGTGCCATCATTTTTCATATAAGGGACTTGCACATCTGCAGATTTTGATATCTATGGGAGTCCTGGAACCAATGTTCTGCAGATACTGAGGGATGACTATATGTGGATATAAAAGAGAATTTTTTCCCATCTATAGAAAATGCCAGAAGGGCATATGGATTTACAGACTCTTTGCTAAATTTTCCATGTCCTTCTGGGGCCCTCAGCACACTCATTGGAAACCAGTGCTCCAAAGCAAATTACCCTGACCTGAGTTACTAAAAGGGAATGATTGGAAATACATTTTTAAAGCCACTTAGAAGTGTTTACCTCAAAGGCCATTCAAAATGGATTAACCCCGGATTTGAAAGAATTGTTTGTCGGGGATCAAGGACTGGTTTTAAGACTGAAACAGAGTAGGGATAGATGGGCAATTCTCTCTGCAGGTAGGTATAAAGGGTTACATAGCTGAGACATCTGTACTAAGTACAAATCTTATTTAGCGTGTTATGAATGGTAATGAAAAAAGAAATTTAGTGAGACCCTCACTATTTCAATTGACTATAACTTTTTGGTATTAAAGCTAAATTGATAGAAAGTATTTGGAGGTTTCAGGAGTAGACAGTCTGTGGACAGATAAATTCAGTGTGAAAAGTATTATGTAATACAATAGGAGAAATTATCCTAATTTGTCTTAAAGAGTGATGAACTCTGAAACATCAGCTATGTTATGTCTCATAACAAGAACCACAGAGTTTCCAAAAAGCGTTTCCTAAAATCCATTAGCCTACAGACAGCTCTAGGAAAAACAGTTGATTAAATATTGGACACTGTCATAAAAGGGCCTGGATTCAAAACAGAATATAGATACCTACCAAATCTGATGTGTCCAAGGCATTCACACCTAGATACTGTCACTGCATCCAAAAACTAAAAATTCTAGAACTACAGGTCAGAGAAAGGAGCCTAAAAGTTTCAGTTAGCCAAAAAAAATGGGTATATATGCTAGTCCCTTCCCTCACTGGTATAATATACATTCACATGGTTTCATTATCATATTAATATGTATGAAATAAAGATCCAAACAAGGATGCATTTATCAAATAGTGGCTAGGCTTCGAAGAAATGATTTGCATTCGAGCATTCCTATTTGTCATACAGAATTGATTTTTATCCCCCTGAGAAGACCAGACTTTTCACCAAACCTCAAAGAAGGTAGATCTCAATTCTCTCCCAGAGAAAGATCTGCATTAGGAAGCTTATTTATAATTCCCCTGAGTCTTAACTTTTTCTTTGACAAACACCCTTCATCACAGGCCATTGTTTGCATGGGAAGTACATTGTGTCTCATGGCAGACAGAGAAAAAGGCCTATTCAGATATGGAAAACAATGTGTATTCAAATTCCCACTGAATATAATCAAGAGGACTTGTTTCATATTACAGAGTGATGATTCTGAAACAACTCTAAGATCTCTGGAGCATCTTCCCAGGCCTTCTCAAGACATGTGTGGTCTTTGGAGAGCTCATTAGATTACCCAACTTGACCTCTCAACTTTCTCAGTGAGTATCAAAGTATAACCCAATATCACTTCACTTTAATAGCTGCTGTTCTCTGACTGGCCCAAGATACTCACTGGGACTTTGACATGTGTGCTAGTGACAAGTTTGGCTGTTCAAATCTCACACTGTGGCAAAAAATACATTAACAGACAAAGAAGTTGGGAGCTGACATCACTCAGCCCCAGTCTGTATATTTAGAACTATGTCAGGGATTAGAAAGTTGAGAAAGGAAGCGGGGTGCAAGAAGGTAAACACAAGATAGTAACACATAAACTCCATGTCTCTGTGCTTGTGAGCACAAAGGTCCTCTAACTATAACGTCCTCTTCCCAGACTTCTGGAAATCCTGAGTGTTATCCAGGACTCTAAAAGTCTTCTTACCTAGTTCTCTACGCATTTTCATCATCATCAACTGTTAGTCACCTGAATGCAAAGTTCAGGTCCAGAGCCGGTCGGTGGAGGGGCATGCCGTCTAAGCCTTGCTCCAAGAGGGGGTGACTATAAGGATACCGCCCAGCAGAAGTAGAGCTCAGGGAGGCCTGGTGGTAGAAGTTCAAGAGGGTGGCTGCAACAGTTTGATGGGTCTTGTTGAGACCTGTGTTTTCTTTTGGACAGAACTTCCAAGGAGCAAATAAAAGGGTGGGTAACACATTCAACAAGCACACTTGCCCCATGAAGTGATTTCAGGATAATGAAGTCTTGAAGGGAAAAGGAGGCCAATAAAGCATGGCAAGAAATAGCAAAGGATGGGCAAAGTGTACAGTCTCCCCTGTCTTACATTGGTAGTAGTGAAAAACAGCAGGAATGTGTATTTTTCAGGTTCTCACCCAGCAATAATTGACACTCTCAAATTGAGTAATTAAAGGACAGATTAATAAAGGAACCATCGGGCTTCCCTGCTGGCGCAGTGGTTGAGAGTCCGCCTGCCGATGCAGGGGACACGGGTTCGTGCCCCGGTCCGGGAAGATCCCACATGCCGCGGAGCGGCTGGGCCCGTGAGCCATGGCCGCTGGGCCTGCGCGTCTGGAGCCTGTGCTCCGCAACGGGAGAGACCACAACAGTGAGAGGCCCGCGTACCGCAAAAAAAAATAAAAATAAAGGAACCATCAACAAGAGTGCAGGCAAGGTGTAGGGAAAACACACAGGATGGTGCAGTATACCAGGGCTAGTGAGAATGAGTCTTCCCAGTCCAGAATCTACAGTCCTAGTCACTTAAAGCAGCAAGGAAAAGGAATAGGTTCTGTAACCTGCAGAAAGAGAGGCTATGTGGAAAGAATTGTCAGATACGAGCTGTGACCTTCCCTCCCAAGACCAAGGAATCTAAAATGATGCTACAGGGAAGAAGGGAAATAACACCCACACCACAGACTCTCCTTCCTCAGAGAACTCATTCCAAGCTGCCCACTAGTTGAACACAACCCAAAGCCAGAGAGCATGGGAGTCGGTGGAGGGAATCCATTCAAGCCAGCCTCCAGGAGCACAGAGCAGGAGGGAAGAGAGTATAGAATACACCTCGAGGGTTAAATGTAAGCTATTTGGCCTAGAGATCAGGGAAGGACCATTTGTAAAAATCCTCAGATAATGATAATCATCATATGGTGACATCATATGGTAATGATAACTTGAGACTTATGCTAAAGTACTGTACATGTATTAGCTCATTGAACCAAAACGTTTTTTTTTTTGTTAAGCTCAGCTGGCTGAGCTGCCATCTTTTCTCTAGCTGACTGATTCCTTCCCTGAAGTAGCTTAGAGCGCTCAATGCATGGGACCATGAATTTATCAGAGAAAGGAACTGCAGCTACAAATCAGATGTGAGCATCACACATCCAGGAATGCCTGCAGGAAATCAGTCCACAGCAACTATAGTCCAAAGCATCAGTTCTAATGCAGAGAGACAGCTCTATAAGGGAGCAGCAGTTTAAAACCTCCAAACAGCTGCTGCCGTGGTGAAGAATGTATTTGCTCATTTTGGCATAAGAAAGCTCTTCTAAATTGGTTCTTTGTCACACTCACTACTTTAAACAGTATATTCTGGGCTGCAAAGCCCCAGGGAGCAGTGACAGGTTGGTTGACTATGTTGTGTAGCTTGGGGCCTGTATAGGACACAAAAGTAGTTGAGTAGTGTAGTGCATTGCGCTGCTGGGAAGTTAATCTCAGGACCAGATTGTAGGTCCCTAGCAATGGAACCCTGACAGTTTATAGTGAGGGCTGGGATGAAGTTCCAGCCTCTTTTCAAATCCTTGCACAGTACCTAGGAAACCTCAAGTAAGGCAAGAATGACTACTTAGACTCACCTCTAGAGCACAATTCGAGACTCTTCTGAGCAAAGCAATAAATTTCACTTTTTATGTAATCTGAAAAGGATGACCCTGTAGTGATTTAAGTGAGATTGTAGAGGAAATCAAAGAAACGGGCCACATGAAATCAAGATGGCCTTTTTATCCCCTTATTTCATGAACACTTTTGGGGCTCCTACAATGGGCCAGGAATGATGCCTGCTATCATGAACAGAGATATAAAAAATACATCCTATCCGTAGTATAACCTGTGAGATGCAGTTTTCATTTTCCCCAAAAACCCTGGGCCATATTTGCGTTTACGTTCACAATTGTAATGTCCTGCATACTTGCTGAACTACAGAATATCATAAATTTCTTTTCAAATGACAAAGATTATAATTGTTCTCAAAAGCAAATATTCAATTCTGAAATTGGACTTGCTTGATAGTTTAGATGGATTTTTTTCATTGCCTTATGCTTTTGGTTTCCATGAAACACTTTCTTACTCAATCTCCAGAGACTCCAAGATTTCACCATATTGTCCCCCAAATTACTAACATTTTAATCTTACTTTAATTAACTCTGAGTCCAATGGGATAAAACTGACAGGATCTGAGTTTGCAAATCAGAAGCTGAAAATCTGGCATACTTGATTAGCAGCTCAAAACAACTGTGGAGACCAAGGTAAATCTCCAAGCAAATGTAACCACAGTGGGAGGAGATGTATAAAAACTGTCAGTTCTCCTCCCATCATCTCCCTACAACACCTCCCCAAGCCACGTCCATCAACATTATATATTTGAAGTGAGCCAGGTCCCCAGAATCTGAAATCAAGAGACTTTCACCTGACAGGGAAGGACATTATGATGTCATCTATCATTCAGAAGCTGAAGACGCTAACATTGTTCTTCAAAAAATGTGAAGTATTAAAAGAACCGACCCTCCATCCTCCACCTAGCTTTCAGGACACAACATACTCTCTTTTCTCTTACTTCACTAGTTTATCCCTCTTCATCTCCTTTGCTGATTCCTCCAATTCTACCTGGAGTCTTAATTCTTCTTTTTAAAATTTTTTTAAATTGAAGTATAGTTGATTCTTCTTAATGCTTGTGTGTCTTAGGGTGAATTCCTTGGTTTTCTCATCTTCTCTCCATATAAGGTAACTCCCTTGATGACCTCATTAGTCTCGTGGCTTTAAACACCATCTTTATATGAATGACTCCCAAATTTACATCTTCAGCATAGACATTTCTCCTGAACTTCAGACTCATGTATCAAACTATCTACTCAATAACTACACTTGAACATCTAATAGACATCTCACATTCCACATGTTGAAAACCAAACTCTTGACCTCCCACCTCTTCCATCATGCTCCACCTGTGGTCTTTTCAGTTGAGTCTTCTGGGTGCTCAGACCTAAGAACTTTGAAGTCATCATCATCATCTCATTTTCTCTCAATGTGAATTGTACATTTAACTTTGGCTGTAAAATATATGCAGAATCTGACTACTTCTTACTAACTTCACCGCTACCAAGTGGCCCAAGCCATTATAATTTTTTGCCTAGATTGACTCACCTCCTAACTGGTCTCCCTCCTTCCTACCTTGCTCCTCTGCTACCTATTCTTCAACCATCAACCAAAGTGATTCTTTTGAAAAGTAACTTGGATCATGTCTTTCCTCTGCTTAAAATCCCTTCGTGGATCCTCATTTTACTCAGCCAAGGAAGGCTCTTACAGTGGCTTCCAATGCCATATTTAATTTGGCCCTTCATTCATCACCTTTCTGACCTCTTTTTCTCTGCTCTGTCACTCACTCCATTCCAGCTACACTCCTGCTTCAGGTTCTTTCCACTGACTGTTTCCTCTACCTGGAACACTTCCCCCACATACAGCTGCCTAGGTGGCTCCTTAATTTCCTTTAATTTTTTTTTTTTCAAATGCCACTTCTTTATTGAAACCTACCCTGACAACATAATTTAAAAGTGAATTCTCTTGCACTCCCCAGAGATCAGAAATAAGACAAAGATGTTCAATATCACCACTTCTATTCAAAATTGTCCAGCATATTTTACCAATATGGCAAGAAAACAAAATAAAAGGCATCTATATTGGAGAAGAAAAAGTAAAATTATCTCTACTTCCAGGTGACATGATTTTGTATACAGAAAATCCTAAGTAGCTCACCAAACAATAAAAAATATTTTAGAGCTAAAAAAATGAAGTCAATTTTATTTCTATACTAACAATGATGATCTAAAAGTGAAATTAAGAAAATAATTCCAATTATAATAGCATGAGAATAAAATACTTAGCACTAAATTTGAGTTTAAAAGAAATACAAGACTTGTACACTGAAAACTACAAAATGCCATTGTAAAAATAAAGAAGACCTAAATAAATGGTAAAATGTCTCATGTTCCTAGATCGGAAAACTTAATATTGTTAAGGATGGCAATTCTCCCCAAATGAATGTACAGATTGAACTTCATCTCTATCAAAATCCAAGCTGCCTGTTTTGCAGATATTGACAAGCTGATCCTAAAACTCATATGTATGTGCAAGGAAACCAGAATAGTCAAAATAATCTAGAAAATAAGAACACTTCCCAATGTCAAAATTTACTGCAAAATTATGTATCAGAACAGTGTAGTATGGTACAAGGACAGACATATAGTTCAATTCAATGGAACTAAAAGTCTAGAAATAAACCCACATACCTAATGCCATCAGATTTTCAACAAGAGTGGCAAGACAACTAAATGGGGAAATAACAGTCCTTCAACAAGTGGTACTGGGACTACAGGATTCCAAAAGCACAAAAATTTACTCAAAATGAATCAAAGACCTAAATATAAGGACTAAAACTATAAAATGCTTTGAGGAAAACACAGGTGTAAATATTCATGATCTTGGATTAGAGAATGGTTTCTTAGACATGACACCAAAAACATAAGCAAAGATTAAAGACTTAAATGTAAGGCCAGACACTATCAAACTCTTAGAGGAAAACATAGGCAGGACACTCTATGACATAAATCACAGCAAGATCCTTTTTGACCCACCTCCTAGAGAAATGGAAATAAAAACAAAAATAAACAAATGGGACCTAATGAAACTTAAAAGCTTTTGCACAGCAAAGGAAACCATAAACAAGATGAAAAGACAACCCTCAGAATGGGAGAAAATATTTGCAAATCAAGCAACTGACAAAGGATTAATCTCCAAAATATACAAGCAGCTCATGCAGCTCAATATCAGAAAAAACAAACAACCCAATCCAAAAATGGGCAGAAACCTAAATAGACATTTCTCCAAAGAAGATATACAGATTGGCAACAAACACATGAAAGGATGCTCAACATCACTAATCATTAGAAAAATGCAAATGAAAACCACAATGAGGTATCACCTGACACTGGTCAGAATGGCCATTATTAAAAAATCTACAAACAATAAATGCTGGAGACGGTGTGGAGAAAAGGGAACCCTCTTGCACTGTTAGAGGGAATGTAAATTGATACAGCCACTATGGAGAACAGTATGGAGGTTCCTTAAAAAACTGAAAATAGAACTACCATATGACCCAGCAATCCCACTACTGGGCATATACCCTGAGAAAACCATAATTCAAAAAGAGTCATGTACCACAGTGTTCACTGCAGCTCTATTTACAATAGCCAGGACATGGAAGCAACCTAAGTGTCCATCGACAGATGAATGGATAAAGAAGATGTGGCACATATATACAATGGAATATTACTCAGCCATAAAAAGAAACAAAATTGAATTATTTGTAGTGAGATGGATGCACCTAGAGTCTGTCATACAGAGTGAAGCAAGTCAGAAAGAACAAAACAAATACTATATGCTAACAAATATATATGGAATCTAAAAAAAAAAAAAAATGGTTCTAATGAACCTAGGGACAGGACAGGAATAAAGACACAGACATAGAGAATGGACTTGAGGACAGGGGGTGGGGGAAGGGTAAGCTGGGACAAAGTGAGAGTGGCATGGACATATGTACACTACCAAATGTAAAATAGATAGCTAGTGGGAAGCAGCAGCATAGCACAGGGAGATCAGCTCGGTGCTTTGTGACCACCTAGAGGGGTGGGATAGGGAGGGTGGGAGGGAGGGACAAGAGGGAGGGGATATGGGGATATATGTATATATATAGCTGATTGACTTTGTTATACAGCAGAAACTAACACAACATTGTAAAGCAATTATACTCCAATAAAGATGTTAATAAAATAAAATGTAAAACAAAAGAAAAAAGGAAAAAAAGAAAAAATAGATAAATTGGACAATAAAATTAGAAAGTCTTGTGTTTCAAAAGACACTACCAAGATGAAAATACAATCCACAGAGCGGGAAAGAATATTTATGAGCTATATTATAATCTGACAAGAATATATAGAGAACATATACATATAAAATACATAAAGAACTCCTACAAATCAACAGTAAAAACACAAACAGTAAAAGACAACCATATATTTTAATGGGCAAAGGAGTTGAAAAGACATTTCTCCAAAAAAGATATACAAATGGTCAACATGAAAAGATGTTCACCATTATTAGTCCTAAGGGAAACACAAATCACAACCACAATAAGATACCACTAGGATGGCTATAATAAAAAAAGATGGACAATAACAAGCGTGGATGAGAATGTGGAGAAACTGAAATACTCATTGCTGCTGGGAATGTAAAATGGTGCAGTTGCTTTGGAAAATAGTTTGAAAGTTCCACAAAAAAGTTAAACATAGAGTTACCATTGCACCCAGCAATTCCACTCTTAGGTACATACCCAAGAAAATTGAAAACATACGGCCGTATAAAAACTTATACATGAATGTTCATACAGTCTTATCAACAATAGTCAAAAGGTGAACTTTCGTTCAACTCAATCCATCAGTTGACGAATGGATTAACACACGTGGTACATACAATTGACTATTACACTGCCATAAAAAGCTACAACATGGAGGAACCTTGAAAGCATTATGATAAGTGAAAGAAGCCAGACACAACTGGCAACATATTTTATGATTCCATTAATATGAAACATCCAGATTTGGCAAATCCATAGAAACACAGAAAATATAGGAGTGGTTTCAAGGAGCTAGAGGAAAGAGGTGGGGGGAGGTAGGTAGTGACCACTTATGGATACAGGGTTTTTTTGGGGAGATGATAAAAATGTTCTGTAATTAGACAGTGAGAATGAATTATATAGTTTAAAAGGGTAAATTTTATGGCAGGTAAATATCTCAATAAAAAATTATATGATAAAAATATAAAATGCATCAGTGAAAAACTTGATTCCCCCACCTTAGTACACCTACCTATTCCCTTAATCTGCTTATGGTTTTTTGGTATCACATCACTTTCTAACATGTTACATCAATTACTTATTAATTATATTAAAATGTAGCTTTCCTCACAGACACTAGAAAATAAACTGTATCAAGACAGAAATTTTTGTCTGTTTCTTTCACTGTTGTATATTCAGGTGCCTAGAACAGTGCCTGGAATATAAGAGAGCTTCAGAAATATTTACTGAATGAGTGAGTCAGTTGAACTGTTAAGTTCTTAAAAAATATACTTGGGCTCACTCAAAAGAAAACTACAGTGATTATGTCCCTTCATAAAAACAAGTTGTTCTCAGCTACAGAAACATGTTAGTTGGGCTCTTAAAGAGTCATTTATTTGTCTGTGCTTTTTTGTTTTTGGTCCTTGTTTGCTGGGAGTTCTGAGAAATCTAGGACACACTGTCCACTATCCCCTGGCTATGCAAGGCCCAACAAAAAGTTAATCTAATATTTAATCAGCTTTGTGGTCTGCCATATGCTAATTTTTAGGGATGTAGAGATAACTTCCAAACTGGAATTCCAGTGGACATTCCAACTTAAAGCACTAGTCCAAATTGTTTTCTCAGTTTTAAGTTGCTCTCTACTTCCCTCTCTGCCTATCCTATTATTCTATGCCTAGTCCCACTGCTACCTCTTCCAAGAAGCCTTCCCAGCTACTGAAGTCCACACTGATCTATCTCCCTCTTATCTGATGACCAGGTGGTGTTAATGTGACTTATAGTCCCTGACATCAGTATGTATGTGTATGTGTATGTGCGTGCGTGTGTGTGTGTGTGTGTGTGTAACACTATGGCTCTCTGTTATTTAAAAACACTCTGTAACCAGCAGTGAGCTGGCATGTAGTAGGTCCCTAAATGAGATGGATGGGTGAAAAGGAAGTTGAAGATGGTGATTTGTAAATTTTGTGTTCAGATAATGTAGGAAATCAGTCTTTCGACAGCAAAAGAAAAGAAAAGGAAGAACTTCATGGTCTGCATAAAAGTGTGACTGTTACAGGTGGCCCAATTCCAAGTTACTTTGTTCCTGACACCAGAGACCTGTTTTTCAATCAAAATTGCAGCAGCTGTGGAGCTGTAAGGCTGGGCTGGCACCTGGGTCAGAGGTTCCCCATTAGTGCTGGCAGATTTTTCATAATCAAGACACTTCTGAAATAGTGAACCCTACTCAGTGCCAAAGGTTAACGATTCAGTGTGCAGGGACTGAAGCACAAAGCAGGGCAGCAGACAGCTCAGAGAGAGATGCCACCAGTGGACCCGCTCTGGCTGCTCTCGTTACATCCTTGAATCTATTGGACATTTGCCTTCTTGCCAAGGAGTCATTCAGCAGAGAACATTCATTAAGCAGACTACATTAATCCTGTTTTTCTAACCCTGGTTCATGTTTTTGCATTTGACAGTCAATGTTTTTGAGCAATCCCTCTGTCCACCATTGAGAATGGTTATGCACAAGCAAAGAGAATTGGAGATCGAAGGGGTCACCTGTTGAGTTCAGTGTAGACAGGCAATCTGGATAATTTTGCGTGACAATTACAACTTGCTGTCAGTTGCAAAACACTAGTAATATATGAGAGACTTCTTCATTCCACAGCACTCCCACTAGTGTGGGATGTTTCAGATCATGAATACTGTGCAAAATAAACTAAAATTAATTTTGATTAAAATTAATTTGCTGACATTCCTAAAGAAAACTGATGATAACCTGTAGTGTCAGAGATGGAAATTATTGTTTTAAACAACCAACTTATTTAGAATTCATTAGACTTTTATATCATACTGATTTTCTTGTTAAAGAAACATTACTGAGGGTCTTTTATAGATCCACTCCCAGCTCCTTTTGGATATCTTGCTGTTGTTCCAACTCAACATACTTCCAAGAGGACTGGCCAATTCCCTCCTTCCTTTGCCCATATCATTCCTGGCCTTCTATATTTTCCCATTTTAATCAATAATTCTTTTAGCTTAAAAACCTCCATTTCCTTCATCCATCATACCAGCTTAGTCTTTTAAGTCTAATCAAAGTCTAGACATTTTTCCTATTGTGTGTATATTAGTCTTGTGTGTATATGCACCCAGAGAGAGGGAGAATGAGAGAGAGAGAGAGAGAGAGAGAGAGAGAGAAAGGGAGAGGAAGAAGGGAGGGCGGGGGTGGGGTGGGGGGGGGGGGGAGACTGAAATCGATTGATGTATTATAAAGAATTAGGTCATGCAATTACAGAGGCTAAGTCCAAATATCTGCAGAGGTGACAACCTAGTTTGAGTCTAAAGGCTGGAAGTAGCTACAGGACCAGGAAAAGCCAATGTTCTAGCTTGAAGTCAGAAGAATTCTCTCTTAGGAAGGGTCAGCCTTTTGTTCCATTCAGGCCTTCAATGGATTGGATGAGGCCCACCCACACTATGGAGGGCAATCTGTTTTATTCAGTCTACCGATTTAAATGTTAATGTCATCCAAAAACACCATCACAGAGACACTCAGAATAATGTGTGGCCAAATATCTGGGCACCCTGTGGCCCAGTCAAGTTGATATATAAAATTAACCATCACAGCATGTCTCTAAAGACTGATCTTTCCATCTTGTCTTTTTGGCTGCCATCAGAATCTCTCCTACACTATTATAAGAACTCTGGCTACTCTCCCTGCCTCTAGCCTTCTTTCCTCTCTCTACTCCACATAGCACTTCCAGACTACACCCAGTCAATCCATCTAAGGAACCTTTGCAGGATCCCATGGCCCAACAGATATACCACACTGACCTCAGATGTCCTGCCTCCATCTGGCCTCTTTTCCTCAGTGCCCTCCCTGATTCCAGTCTCTCTGTGTTTTTCTTCTTCCCTGAAGTTTTATAATTTCTTGGAACTTTGCTGGAAGCAAGGCCTCCCTTAAATTCCAGCATGACCAACCTGTGCTTTTATTTTTCTAAGATAAAAGCAATTTATACTTATTGCAATTACTATATGCATTTCTACAGGTAAAGAATAGTTCTCCATCCATTGTATATACTCCTCTGTATACAGTCATACTCATATAGGAAGAGAGATAGATAAATAGAAAGTATAGAAACAAACAAGGAACACCCAAGTGAAAACAAGCAAAGAGTATTCCAAGCTTGCTATAGCAAGAGAGTCAGCCACTATCACCTGAATTTCACAGAAACTCAAAGGCAGACAGGGGGGTGTAAAAGCTGTATACTGAAATAAAGGGAAGTCTCAGGCATGCTCTTCTTGGAGGTTGTTGGCATCGGGGAAACCAGAGGCAGGATAACCCAAAGCAGAGCATCCTATGTGATTGGTTAGGGGAGCATATTTGGCTCCCTCTGGTTGGTCATAAATTGGAAGCAGAGGCAAAAATTAGGGTAGCTTTCAGTTATTGGTTAAATCCTGACTGCTTTGAGCCAATTACTACAGAGGTTATAGTTTGTCTTCCCAGACTGACTGCTGCTGTGAGTCAGAGTTCTATTTTTTAGATATAATACTGGCAGTTTGTAAAATTAGTTTCTCAAGATAGAGACAGAGAGACAGAGACATTCTCATGAGATTAAGATGGTATTAGATCAAGACCTAAAATCACCCAATACTGTACTAGACCAGTTCAATGTGAAAAGTCTCCAAGTGAATAAAACACATCCAGAGGACAAGATGTATGCCAGATAATGTTTTTAGCTGATGTTTGGTCTCAATCCCTAATCTATGACTCTGATAAGCTAGAGGAGGATTGTTTCTTCTTACTACTCTAGGGAGGCCTGAGTCGCAGGCCTCTCTTGTTTCCCCTAAACCCAAAGGAGATCTTGCCTCATACCACTATAATACAAGGAGGGGGACCCAATACCCTCCACTCTAGCAGCATCAGAGGAAAGGACTAAGAGAAAAAGATAGTAGGAGAGAATATTTGCCCCAATGACTGTCGTCTCTGCCCCCTCTTCCATGCCCACTTACTCAGCTATCCCCCACCTCTAAGAAGAGACAAAGGATGTCAGCCAAACATAAAAATTACTATTATAATTCTGGCATGACAAAAGGAAGAGAACAGTCACTCCCATCTGAACATGACCTTATAATTATACAAAGTTATTCTACCTGCTAAAATATTACTCAATAAAATATTCCCAGATTTAACTATTATATTCATCATTCTGCCAGAAGGTGTAGGGTAGATTTAAACTTCCTCCCCAGAAGCCAATATTCAGATTACTTTAGTGGTCTTTTCTGTCCTTTATTAACAGCACATACTTTCTCCATCTCATTTTTCTTCAAAAAAGGTGGTTTATTAAGGTTTTACAGAACTACAGTATAGGGCTAAACCAAAATTTATTTTAGCAATCCCTTATTATGGGCATTTATATTGCTTCTAATTTTCACTATAAAAGATAATGCTGTGTTGAGCATCCTTATACAATAATCATTACACACATCTCTGATTATGTCCTAAAGAAGATTTCCGAGAAGTGAAATTACTTATTGAAAGGTTCTGGACATTTTAAAAATACATATCTTTAAGACTGTTAATACGTGTTTCTAAATTGCCCTGCAAAATGATTACATCAGTTGACATCCTCAACAGCAGAGCAGAAGAGAGGTCGATTTACCACGACCTCTCCGTAATTTTTATCTTTGCAAAATAAATAAATGAAAAATACATTGTTCTTAATTTTTTGTTTGATATTTGGTAAAGTTGAACATTTTTCACATTCTTACTGTTCATTTACATTTCTTCTTTTACTAATGGTTCATAAATTTTCTACTAAGGTACTCACCTTTTCCTATTGATTTATAAGAGGACATTTAATTTAATTGAAATGGAATTCATTTGTTAAGGTACATGAGGTAAACAATTAACTTTAGTATTTTTCCAAAGTTTAATCAATTGTTCTGATTCTAATTGCTGAATGATTAATTTTCCCCAGGGATCTGAAATATTATCAATATCACACCATTAACTTAAATGTATTCTACGGAGGTTTTACTTTTGTTTTTGTTTTTTTCATTTGTTTTTCTTTTGTCATCCATGTCTCTTTTTCTTCTTGAAAGGTTCTCTCTGCACTTTTCTTTTTGGTTTTGTACATTTTTATAAATGGTAAGGCCAAGTCACACATGCCTTTTTAACAATTTTATTAAATAATCTTCCTTACCTACTCTGCTAGGTAGACTTTAGAATAATTTTATCTATTTTTGAAAAATAAACTTTTGGTAAACTGTATTAGAACTATAAATTAATTTGCAGAAAACTGACATCATTACAGATCAGTCTTTCCTATCTATGAATAAGGCGACTCCATTTATACAAGATACCTTTTATGTTGTTCATTCATGTTTTGTGATTTTTCTTATAGATCTGATTTATTAAGATTTATTTTAATTGCTAATGTGAACGACATCATCTTTTATTTTCCTAATGTTTGATGTTAAAATATGGGAAAGGTTGTGCTTTTTTGAATTTTTGCTTTATATCTAACCAACTTGCTAAGCATCCTTATTATGTAGTTATATATTAGGTTCACTAGACAAAGATTGTATCATTAGAACATAACGATAAATTTGCTAGCCGGTTTCACTAGTTCTGCCTCTAATTTTTTGTCTTGCCTTATTATTTCATTAAAAATTCCAGAACACATTTTAATAATAGTAAACATGCTTGTCATATTCCTGTTGTAAAAGAAACGCATCTAGTGTTTAATCCTCAGGGATGATAGTAAAGATCGGTTTGCC
>NW_021699726.1:0-1375 GCF_005190385.1 Monodon monoceros
AACACAAAGTGTGACCCTCGAACTTTCCCACAGGCCTGCAGCCCAAGTGTTCCCTTTCCTGGTACTGAGACTCAGGACCTGGTCTTCTGCAGTTTTCCAGCACCTTTTAAATTTTTGCTTTTATTATTTTTTAGAGAGTGCAAAGGAATTATGCCTAGAGTGGTCAGATGAGGGTAGATCGTGACATTCTGAATTCCAGGCTCCTTTGGCCTTGATCCTGTGGCAGTGGGAGCCATTGATGCTTTTGGAGAGTGAGCTGGGCCCGGATTTAGAGTGGTGAAGGCGGGGTTGAAGGATGGGGACTGCACCTTACTGTCCAGTGTGGGGTGTGTCGCCTTTAGTCCCCAGCGTGGGCTTCCACCTGTGCCCTTGCCCCTTATGAAAGGTCAGGCATGGATTCAGAACCTCAGGAGAAAACAAGGTGCAGATGACCTAATTTTAATGGGAGGGGCCTTTTCCAGATCCAGCACCACTGGGGTTTGGGAGTTTGTTTAAAGAAGCTCTGATTCAAGTGTCAGGACGCTTGGAAGAGGAGCTGATGAAGGGAGAACTCAAGTGCGGGGGGGCAGAGCTGCAGCCGGCAGATGATGGTATGGGCGCCCACGGGCCGTGAAGATGGGGGTACTGAAACCTGCAAGAGCACTTACCAATCCCTGTGTTTTAGAAGCGTGTTCCGGTGCCCTTACTTTGATCGAGTGTAATCCCTGCATCCAGGTCTTCACCTGAGCTCAGGGCTTGGCTTGTGGACTCGATGTTGTTTTGGACTTGGAAGGGACTGCCCACACTTCAGCTGAAGCTGCTGGCATTTAGCGGGTGAACGTGCCGCTAGGCCAGATGGCGGCAGGGCCAGACGCCGGGAGCCACGTTGCCTGTTTTTTCCACTGTGGTTCATAATTTGTCCCCACTGCCTTCTTTTGTGCACATTTCTCCTTCTTGAGAGCCTTTCTCTCTGGTGTAGAGACAGGGGAAGTCTGTACCCGCAGACAGAGCATCACGGAGCTCGCTGGTCAGCACAGGTCACCAGGCCAGCCGGCCCACTGTGACGGAGGACATTGTGGACTGGAGCGGGGAGGTCAGGGGCCCCAGCGACACAGAGGGCCATGGCTGGCCTGGGCCTGGCATCAGCTCTCCCGACGGTCTGCTGTTCTTTCTCCTGTTCCACCCTAGAACTGGGAGGATGAAGACGTGTCAGCTGCCCTGGGGTCTGGTAGTCTGGAGCCCCCCAGACTCTTCCAGCGCATCTGGCCAATAAGGACCTCCCCTGGATCCCTGGGGTGTGGAAGATCAGAGGCAGCCACGGGGCTGTGAGTAGAATGGAATGCTTCTACGGAAGATGGACCCTCCCCGTATTCCCTTGGGTAGTTTCCTACCTTGG
>NW_021699727.1:0-1027 GCF_005190385.1 Monodon monoceros
AAACACACAGCCACCCCAAAATTTGGGACGGCTCTGTTTACAAGGACCTCATCCTCGGTACAAGTTAAATATCCGAAAAAGCAAAAAATGGATAAAGAAGTTGTGGCACGTACGTACAATAGAATATCACTCAGCAAAGAAATCTACGTCATCAGGCCCATAGCGGCAAAATGAGTGGATTCAGGTACGATGATTCTACGAGAAATAAGTCACACAGAAAAAGAAACATCATAAGATATCACTAATACAAGGAATGTAAACTTGGCTACACATGAACTGAATTACAAAACAGAACATGGTCTCAAATTTAGAAAACCAACTTATGCTTGCTTATGGGGAAACGTGAGTTGGGGTGCTGCATAAAACCAGAGATTGAAATTAGCACAGATACCGTTCAATAAGCCAAATATATAATGTACAAGTCCTACGCCTGGCTCAACGTAATGGACTCAACACCCCATATTCAACGCCTGGGAATATACCTGACAAGTAAGAATCTTAAAACCCATGGATTTATATGTCTCCATAAGGAAATCAAGAGTGTGTACAGTGGCCTAAACGCAGAAATGAAAATCCGATAAATCCCATTATCAAAATAAATTTCAAAAACAAAACACAATGACAGTGAAATAGACAGCAATTCTTAAATAATTCATTCAGGGCTTGTGATGCAACCTGGATTTACCGCATCTACACCCAGACCTGGGGGAGACATAAGGCTGGACACTTCGGGCTGATAGCATTGGTGAGGTTCGGTGAGCACACGCAGACCCTTTGAAGTCATACTGCATGGTACCCATTCCATGGGTCCCAACTCTCCAGGTTGAAGGGATTCTTCCTTCATCTAAAATATGCATGGGAAACCCAGACTATGGTTCACCGTGTGATTGGGAAACGTTTTCAAATGCATCTCAGTTTTCGTCCCCTGTTACTCGGGTTCACCATTCCAGACGCTTTACTAACACTCTCCCCACTTGGAGAGTCAGTGCCTTTAACCTCCTGTTTGGCACAGTTCGCAATTCCTGCG
>NW_021699728.1:0-1750 GCF_005190385.1 Monodon monoceros
AAATGACCTCAGAGCAGAGGGCCCACCTCACAGAAGTGTGAGGAACCCAACCAGGATCAGACTCTCACCAGAGGGCCAACATCACCAAGGGGATGGGAACCAGGCAGGAGTGTCCTAACACCAGTGGTGCCAACATCACCAAGGGGATGGGAACCAGGCAGGAGTGTCCTCACACCAGTGGGGCCACATCAGTGAAAGGTGAGGAACCCAGCACATGTGGCCTCAAACCAGAAGACCCACATCACCAAGGGGCTCCGAGTGAGGCAGACAGGAGTTGTCTCACAACACAGGGCCCATAGAATAAAAAAGGTAAGGAATCCAGCAGTTGGAAGCTCCAAGCAGGTGGCCCAGATCACCGAGGCTATGGGATCCATGCCAGAGTGAACTCACAGCAGAGGGCCCACATCCTGACACTGTGAGCCACCCAGACGTTGGGACTTCAGAGCAGAAGGCCCAAATCCCCATGGGGATGGGAACCTGGCAGGAGTGTCATCGCACCAGTGGGCACACATCAGAAAATGTGGGGAGCCCAGCAGTTAGGGCCTGACGCCAGAGGGCCCTCATCACCGAGGGGAGGAGGCTCCCAGCACACTCCAATTGCAACCAGAGGGCCCATGTGGCCAAGGCGACGTGTGCCAGCCAGGCAGGAGTGACCTCACAGCAGAGGGCCCTCCTCCCAGAAGTGTGAGGAACCCAGCCAGGATAAGGCTCTCACCAGAGAGCCCACATCACCAAGGGGATCGGAACAAAGCAGGAGTGTCCTCACACCAGTGTGGCCACATTATAGAAAGGTGAGGAACACAGCACATGTGGCCTCAAACAAGGGGAAACACATCACGAATGGGTTGGGAGTGAGACATGCAGGAGGAGACACACAACAGAGGGCACATAGAATAAAAAAGGTGAGGAATCCAGGAGTTGGAAACTCAAAGCAGGTGGCCCAGAGCACTGACGCTATGGGATACAGGCCAGAGTCAACTCACAGCAAAGGGCCCACATCATGAAACTGTGAGCAACCCAGCCGTTTGGATCAGAGAACAGAAGTCCCACATGCCCATGGGGATGGGAACCTGGCAGGAGTGTCCTCGTACCACTGGGCACACATCAGAAAATGTGTGGAGCCCAGCACTTAGGGCCTGACACCAGAGGGCCCTCATCACTGAGGGCAGGAGGCCCCAGAACGCTCCAACTGCCACCAGAGGGTCCACGTCGCCAAGGCGACGTGTCCCAGCCAGGCAGGATTGACCTCACAGCAGAGGGCCCACATCATGAAAGTGTGAGCAACCCAGCCGTTGGGACCTCAGAACAGAAGGCCCACATGCCCATGGGGATGGGAACATGGCAGGAGTGCCCTCGTACCACTTAGAATGTATGAGAAAATGTGGGAACCCAGCCGTTAGGGCCTGACGCCAGATGGCCTCATCACCGAGGGGAGGAGGCTCCCAGCAGGCTCCAACTGCCACCATAGGGCCGACGTCGCCAAGGCAGGGTGTGCCAGCCAGGCAGGAGTGACCTCAGAGAAGAGGGCCCACCTCACAGAAGTGTGAGGAACCCAACCAGGATCAGAGTCTCACCAGAGGGCCCACATCACCAAGGGGATGGGAACCAGGCAGGAGTGTCCTCACATCATTGGGGCCACATCATCAAAAGATGAGGAACCCATCATATGTAGCCTCAAACCAGAGGACACACATCACCAGGGAGCTGGGAGTGAGGCAGGTGTCTGGAGGGGTACATTTAACTCTAATTT
>NW_021699729.1:0-1621 GCF_005190385.1 Monodon monoceros
ATTGCTTTGGCTATTCGGGGTCTTTTGTGTTTCCATACAAATTGTGAAATTTTTTGTTCTAGTTCTGTGAAAAATGCCAGTGGTAGTTTGATAGGGATTGCATTGAATCTGTAGATTGCTTTGGGTAGTAGAGCCATTTTCACAATGTTGATCCTTCCAATCCGAGAACATGGTATATCTCTCCATCTATTTGTATCATCTTTAATTTCTTTCATCAGTGTCTTATAATTTTATGCATACAGGTCTTTTGTCTCCTTAGGTAGGTGTATTCCTAGGTATTTTATTCTTTTTGTTGCAATGATAAGTGGGAGTGTTTTCTTGATTTCACCTTCAGAGTTTTCATCATTAGTGTATAGGAATGCCAGATATCTCTATGCATTAAAATTTTTATCCTGCTACTTTACCAAATTCATTGATTAGCTCTAGTAGTTTTCTGGTAGCATCTTTAGGATTCTCTATGTATAGCATCATGTCATCTGCAGACAGTGACAGCTTTACTTCTTATTTTCTGATTTGGATTCCTTTTATTTCCTTTTCTTCTCTGATTGCTGTGGCTAAAACTTCCAAAACTATGTTGAATAAGAGTGGTGAGATTGGGCAGCCTTGTCTTGTTCCTGATCTTAGTGGAAATGGTTTGGGTTTTTTGCCGTTGAGGACGACGTTGGCTGTGGGTTTGTCATATATGGCCTTTATTAGGTTGAGGAAAGTTCCCTGTATGCCTACTTTCTGGTGGGTTTTTATCGTAAATGGGTGTCGAATTTTGTCGAAAGTTTTCTCTGCATCTATTGAGATGACCATATGGTTTTTCTCCTTCAGTTTGTTAATATGGTGTATCACGTTGATTGATTTGCGTATATTGAAGAATCCTTGCATTCCTGGAATAAATCCCACTTGATCATGGTGTATGATCCTTTTAATGTGCTGTTGTATTCTCTTTGCTAGTATTTTGTTGAGGATTTTTGCATCTATGTTCATCAGTGATATTGGCCTGTAGTTTTCTTTCTTTGTGACATCTTTGTCTGCTTTTGCTGTCAGGGTGATGGTGGCCTCATAGAATGGTATTGAGAGTGTTCCTCCCTCTGCTATATTTTGGAAGAGTTTGAGAAGGATAGGTGTTAGCTCTTCTCTAAATGTTTGAAAGAATTCATTTGTGAAGCCATCTGGTCCTGGGCTTTTGTTTGTTGGAAGATTTTTCATCACAGTTTCAATTTCAGTGCGTGTGATTGGGCTCTTCATATTTTCTATTTCATCCTGATTCAGTCTTGGCAGGTTGTGCATTTCTAAGAATTTGTCCATGTCTTCCAGGTTGTCTATTTTATTGGCATAGAGTTGCTTGTAGTAATCTCTCATGATCCTTTGTATTTCTGCAGTGTCAGTTGTTACTTCCCCTTTTTCATTTCTAATTCTATTTATTTGAGTCTTCTCCCTTTTTTTCTTGATGAGTCTGGTTAATGGTTTATCAATTTTGTTTATCTTCTCAAAGAACCAGCTTTTAGTTTTATTGATCTTTGGTATTGTTTCCTTCATGTCTTTTTAATTTATTTCTGATCAGATCTTTATTTTTCCTTCTGCTGACTTTGGGGTTTTTTTTGTTCTTCTTTCTCTAATTGCTTTAGGTGCA
>NW_021699730.1:0-3001 GCF_005190385.1 Monodon monoceros
AAATACTCTAAATTCTGTGCTGTGGTAGAGAACTCTGCCATGAGGTCGATGGCCTGAAAAGAATAATGCAAGAAGCTTAGGGCTAAGGAGTTCTAGGGAAAATACATATGGATTATTTAGAACACTTTAGTAAGGGCTGGGTTGGAGACTACAGAAAGAGTAAATCATGATTATTCTCCCTACCATGGGAAAGAGGAAGCCATGGAGATGGATGGTTATTCTTACTGATTCAAGCAGCCAGCATTATAGTAGAGAAAGATAGAATCTTCCATTCTAAGCAATTCTGAATATTAAATTTGCTCTGGATATAGATTTGGGCTCTCCTGTTCTCAATTCACATTTTTTTTCCAAGAACTAAGTAAACTATACCACCTATACACTGAAGACCCCCAAATTCAGTATTTGGGATCATTGGAAAGGCGGCCGTATTTTCATAGAAGATAGTGATGGAGCAGACAAGGATGTAGGAGGACTGTGAAAAAAATGTACAAACTTGGAGGCCAGTCAAGAAATGTGAGTATTTTAAAAAGGAAAAAGAGTTCAACTGTATTGAATGTTGTTGCTAGATCAAATAAAATTAGATATCAGATCTTAGCAAAGCAAAGTCATTTGAGTGTTAGGTGCAAAGCACACATAGAGGTTGGTTAAAAAGTGAGTAGGTATGTAGGTGAAGGCATCCTGAATCCACTAAGAATTTTACAAACAATTTTCCATTTTCTAGCAATTTTTTTTTTACATTTTACACATTGACATCAAGCATAATTTTGCCATATCTTAAATGATGACTGCTAATCTACTTCTTTTTTGTTTTACTAAAACCATTTACCCTTTTATCTCCTTCACTCCTTACTTCACTGACTTTTGATCTAAAAAAATAAAAGTGAATATATCATGAGGCTTGACCTATTGCCATTTTCCTACTCTATTAATCTCTCTACTTTCTTATCCTGTCACTATAGATCCACTGACTAACCAAAAAAAAAAAAAAAAATGCAAGTAACTAATTAAGATAGTGTGTCTATCATTTTACCTCTTATTATTTCTTTGTATCTTCATAGTAATCCTATAGGAATATCATTTCTTTTACTCTCATTTTACAGATGAATAACCTGACACTCAAAGTCACAAAATACGGAAGTGGTAGAAGTGGGTTTGAAACCCATTCATTCTGATTCGATACTTGTTTTTTGATCACAGCTCTCTATTAAACCCTCACCAATCATTTGAACTACCCTTCTGTTCAAATTCCTCATACCTTAAAGCTTCCCATGAATTAGCTATTGAAAGATGTCATTAATATAGAGTAACCTCTATGTCACTTCTATCCTCTTTCTCAGCTCTTGACCTTGCCTTGTACTTCACTAGAATTATTAGGGTCAGAAGACACAAGATAGGTATTTTCTTTGTCAATCACATAGTATTTTTTATTCAGAAACTCAACTACATGCTTCCTTTTCCTCAGTTCCAAAGGCTGGGTGCTCATTTCTTTTGCAAGGTTATATCAACTGTCTCTGCATTGGATTCTATCTTCTTCCATCTGTTTCAGTACTGAAATATTGCCCTATATTTAGGACTTTCTCTCTTCTACATTTTTAGTTCTCTTATCAGTTGCTCTTTTCTCTGTATGTATAAAAATACTTAAGTATTTCCCATAGTGGTTAAAAAATAAATCAACAACAACAACAAAAATATTCTCAAACCTGTGTACTCCTGTAACTATTTATTGAAATAAAGAAATATCTAAAGCTGCCTAGTAAATGTAGTCATAATCAATGCCAAGATATATCCAAAGTGAAATTATTAGACCTTTTGAATAAAGAAAGAGTCTTAGCATACTCAAGACAAAATAATAATAATAATTTATTGAACTACTATGTGTGTGTACCCAGTTTATTCCTTATCATTCCATTGTGTGACTGTAGCAAAATCTGTGTATTCATTCTATTACTGATGGACATTAGGGTTGTTTCCATTTTTTGGCTACATTATATGTAGTGTTGATACCAATAGTTTTGTTCAAAGTTTTAGGTAAATATGTATAGTAATTTCTATAAATAGGTTACTTATCTAACAGTGGAATTGTTGGGTAATATGGAATAATATTGTTCAGTTTTAGTACAATACTGACAGTTTTCCAAAATAGTTGGGTCAATGAACACTAGATGTTCAGTTGTTCCATAAAATTGCCAACACTTGATACTGTTTTTCTTTTCATTTTACCTGTTCTGTTGAGTGTGAAAGATTTCTTAAATTCAGAAACCAGTAAGCATAGAGGAAAAAAATATACAAGTTTACCTACATAAAATAAAGATGTTCTACTTATCAAGAGACACCTTTAAGAGTCTAAAAAGGCAAGCTTCAGCATGGGAAAATATATTTGCAATTCATATATTTGTAAGATACACATAAATATTTACTAAGAAATTGAATAAATTTGAATTTATTCAAATAAATTTCTATGAATAAATCATAGAAAAAAATGAACAAAACACTTGAACAGGGCTTTTACAAACAAAGGTATCCAAATAACCAATACATATATGAAAAGGTGCTTAACTTCCCTAGATGTTGGGGAAAAGGCAAAATAACACTTTATACCAATCAGAATGGCTAATCTGGAATATATTTTCTTTTGTTTCTACTAAGTTTCTGGAGTAATACCAATTAGTCATATCTTTAACTTTTTGAGTTTGTATTTCCTTGACTCTATGAGTAACGTAAATTTAAAACCCAAATCCTACAAAAGAGCAGAATTACCGTATATGATTTTTCACGAGAGCTTGCCTTGCATTCTCCATCTAGCATTCAGGCCATTTTGGAAGATTTCTGTCATGTAAACACATGTACTTTTTATTTCCTGCTGATTTTTCCATAAAGGTATAACCCTTTCAAAGTCCCAGTTTCATCCAAAATATCGATTCCAGCTGACCATCTTGTGTCAGTACAAAATATTGTCTCCTATTCCCTCTAAGGCTATCCAACCTTGGGATCTGGGATAAAT
>NW_021699731.1:0-1055 GCF_005190385.1 Monodon monoceros
CCTCGGTGATGAGGGCCCTCTGGCGTCAGAACCTAACTGCTGGTCTCCCCACGTTTTCTGCTGTGCGCCCAGTGGTACGAGGACACTCCTGCCCGGTGCCCATGCCCATGTGGATGTGGGCCTTCTGCTATGTGGTACCAACGACTGGGTTGCTCAGTTTCATGATGTGGACTCTCTGGTGTGAGTTCACTCCTGCCTGGTTCCCATAGCCTTGGTGCTCTGGGCCACGTGCTGGGAGGTTCCAACTGCTGGATTCCTCACCTTTTTTATTCTTTGGGCCCTCTGTTGTGAGGCTCCTCCTGCCTTCCTAACTCCAAGCCCCTTCGTGATGTGGGTCCTCTGATTTGAGGCCACATGAGCTGGTTTCCTCACCTTTCTTTGAAGTGGATGTGATCCCACTGTTGTGAGGACAGTCCTGCCTGGTTCCCATCCCCTTAGTGATGTGGGCTCTCTGGTGAGAGTCTGATCCTGGCTGGGTTCCTCACCCTTCTGTGACGTGGGCCCTCTGCTCTGAGGTCACTCCTGCCTGGCTGGCACACTTCGCCTTGGCGACTTGGGCCTTCTGATGGCAGTTGGAGCCTGCTGGGAGCCTCCTGCCCTCGGTGATGAGGGCCCTCTGGCGTCAGGCCCTAACTGCTGGGCTCCCCAAATTTTCAGATGTGTGCCCAGTGGTACATTGACATTCTTGCCAGTTTCTCATCCCAATTGGGATGTGGGCCTTCTGCTCTGTGGTCCCAATGGCTGGGTTGCTCACAGTTTCATAATGCGGGCCCTCTGCTGTGAGGTCACTCCAGCCTGGATCCCATAGCTTCGGTGCTCTGGGCCGCCTGCTAGGAGGTTCCAACTGCTGGATTCCTCACCTTTTTTATTCTATGGGCCCTCTGTTGTGAGGCTCCTCCTGCCTTCCTCACTCCAAGCCCCTTCGTGATGTGGGTCCTCTGATTTGAGGCCACATGTGCTGGTTTCCTCACCATTCTTTGAAGTGGATGTGATCCCACTGGTGTGAGAACACTCCTGCCTGGTTCCCATCCCCTTAGTGATGTGGGCTCTCTGGT
>NW_021699732.1:0-388 GCF_005190385.1 Monodon monoceros
CCCTAACCCTAACACTTACCCGAAGCCTTACCCTAACCCATCGCCTAATCCTAACCTGTACGCTAACACTAACCCGTACCCTAACACGTACGCTCACCCTAAACCGATGTCATACACTAACCTGTACCCTAAACCCTCCCCTAAACCTCACCCTAACACTAACCCTAACCCTAACCCTAACCCTTACCCGAAGCCTTACCCTAACCCGTCCCCTAATACTAACCCGTACGCTAACACTTACCCGTTCCCTAAAACGTACGCTCACCCTAAACCGTTGTTGTACCTTAACCTGTACCCTAAACCGTCCCCGTCCCCGTCCCCTAAACCTAACACTAACCCTAACCCTTACCCGAAGCCTTACCCTAACCCGTCCCCTAATACTAACCAG
>NW_021699732.1:488-1192 GCF_005190385.1 Monodon monoceros
ACACTAACCCTTACCCGAAGCCTTACCCTAACCCGTCCCCTAATCCTAACCAGTACGCTAACACTAACCTATACTTTAACACGTACGCTCACACTAAACGTTTGTCGTACCGTAACCTGTACGCTAAACTGTCCCCTAACCCTAACCCTAAACGTAACCCTAACTCTAACCCTTACCCGAAATCTTACGCTAACCCTTCCCCTTATCCTAACCCTTACGCTAATACTAACATGTAGCCTAACACGTACGCTCACCCTAAACCGTTGTCGTACAAGAACCTGTAGCCTAAACCGTCCCCATCCCCGTCCCCTAACCCGAACACTAACCCTAACCCTTACCTGAAGCCTTACCCTAACCCGTCCCCTAATCCTAACCCGTACGCTAACACTAACCCGTTCCCTAACACATACGCTCAACCTAAACAGTTGTCGTACCCTAAACTGTACCCTAAACAGTCCCCGTCCCCTAACCCTAACCCTAACCCTAACCCTAACCCTAACCCTAATCTTAACCCTAACCCTTACCCGAAGCCTTACCCTAACCCATCCCCTAATCCTAACCCGTATGTTAACACTAACCCATACCCTAACACGTACGCTCACCCTAAACCGTTGTTGTACCCTAACCTGTATCCTAAACCTTCCCCATCCCCTAACACTAACCCTAACCCTAACCCTTACCCGAAGTCTTACCCTAACCCGTCC
>NW_021699733.1:0-4194 GCF_005190385.1 Monodon monoceros
GCGGGTAAGGGTTAGGGTTAGGGTTACGGTTAGGGTTAGGGTTAGGGGACGGGGATGATTTAGGGTACAGGTTAGGTTACGAAATCGGTTTAAGTTTAGGGTACGTGTTAGTGTTAGCGTATCGGTTAGGATTAGGGTATGGTTTAGGGTAAGGCTTCGGGTAAGGGTTAGGGTTAGGGTTAGGGTTAGGGTTAGGGGACGGGGACCGTTTAGGGTACAGGTTAGGGTACGACATCTGTTTAGGGTGAGCGTAAGTGTTAGGGTACGGGATCGTGTTAGCGTACGGGTTAGGATTAGGGGGCGGGTGAGGGTAAGGCTTCGGGTAAGGTTTAGTGTTAGGTTTAGGGTTAGGGTTAGGGTTAGGGTTAGGTTTAGGAGACGGGGACGGTTTAGGGTACAGGTTAGGGTACGACAACGGTTAGGGTGAGCATACGTTTTAGGGTACAGGTTAATGTTAGTGTACTGGTTAGGATTAGGGGACGGGATAGGGTAAGGCTTCAGGTAAGGGTTAGGGTTAGGGTTAGGGTTAGGTTTAGGGGACAGGGATGGGTCGGGGACGGTTTAGGGTACAGGTTAGGGTACGACAACGGTTTAGGATGAGCATACGTTTTAGGGTACGGGTTAGTGTTAGCGTACGGGTTAGGATTAGGGGACTGGTTAGGTTAAGGCTTTGGGTTAGGTTTAGGGTTAGGGTTAGGGGACGGGGATGATTTACGGTAAAGGTTAGGGTACGACAGCGGTTTAAGTTGACCGTACGTGTTAGTGTACGTGTTAGTGTTATCGTAAAGGGTTAGGATTAGGGGACGGGTTAGGTTAAGTCTTCGGAAAAGGGTAACGGTTAGGGTTAGTGTTAGGGGACAGAGACGGTTTAGGGTACAGGTTAGGGTACGACAACGTTTTAGGTGAGCGTACGTGTTAGGGTACGGGTTAGTGTTAGCGTACGGGTAAGGATTAGGGGACGGGTTACGGTAATGCTTCGGGTAAGGGTTAGGATTAGGGTTCGGGTAAGGGTTAGGGGACAGGGACGGTTTAGGGTACAGGTTAGCGTACGACAACAGTTTAGGGTGAGCATACGTGTTAGGGTAAGGGTTAGTGTTAGCGTACGGTTTAGGATTAGGGGACGGGTTAAGGTAAGGCTTCGGGTAAGGTTTAGGGTTAGGGTTAGGGTTAGGGGACGGGGATGGTTTAGGGTACAGGTTAGTGTAGGACAACGGTTTAGGGTGAGCATACGTATTAGGGTACGGGTTAGTGTTAGCGTACGGTTTAGGATTAGGGGACGGGTTAGGGTAAGGCTTCGGGTAAGGGTTAGGGTGAGGGTGAGGTTTAGGGTTAGGGTTAGGGTTAGGGTTAGGGGTTAGGGTTAGGGTTAGGGTTAGGGTTAGGGTTAAGTGACGGGGACGGTTTAGGGTACAGTTTAGGGTACGACAACGGTTTAGGGTGAGCGTACGTGTTAGGGTACGTATTAGTGTTAGCGTACGGGTTAGGATTAGTGGACGGGTTAGGGTAAGGCTTCGGTTAAGGCTTAGGTTTAGGGTTAGGGTTAGGGTTAGGTTACGGGGACGGTTTAGGGTACAGTTTATTGTACTACAGCGGTTTAGGGTGAGCGTACGTGTTAGGGTACAGGTTAGTGTTAGCGTACGGGTTAGGATTTGAGTACGGGTTGGTGTAAGGCTTCGGGTAAGGGTTAGTGTTAGGGTTAGGGGACGGGGACGGGGAGGGTTTAGGGTACAGGTTAGGGTACGACAACGATTTAGGGTGAGCGTACATGTTAGGGTACGGGTGAGTGTTAGCGTACGGGTTATGATTAGGAGACGGGTTAGAGTAAGGCTTTGGTTTAGGTTTAGGTTTAGGGTTAGGGGACGGGGACGGTTTAGGGTAAAGGTTATGGTACGACAACGGTTTAATGTGAGCGTACGTGTTAGTGTACGGATTAGGGTTAGCGTACGGGTTAGGATTTGGGGACGGGTTAGGGTAGGGCTTCGGGTAAGGGTTAGGGTTAGGGTTAGGGTTACGGTTAGGGTTAGGGGACGGGGACGGTTTAGGGTACAGGTTTGGGTACGACAACGGTTTAGGGTGAGCGTACGTGTTAGGGTAGGGGTTAGTGTTAGCGTAAGGGTTAGGATTAGGGGACGGGTTAGGGTAAGGCTTCGGGTAAGGGTTAGGGTTAGGGTTTGGGTTACGGTTAGGGTTAGGGGACGGGGACGATTTAGGGTACCAGTTAGAGTATGACAACGGTTTAGGGTGAGTGTACGTGTTAGGGTACGGGTTAGTGATAGCGTACGGGTTAGGATTAGGGGACGGGTTAGGTTAAGGCTTCGGGTAAGGTTTAGGGTTAGGGGACGGGGACGGGGACAGGGACGGGGACGGTTTAGGGTTCAGGTTAGCGTACGACAACGGTTAAGGATGAGCATATGTGTTAGGCTATGGGTTAGTGTTAGCGTACGGTATAGGATTAGGGGACGGGTTAGGGTAAGGCTTCGGGTAAGGGTTAGGGTAAGGGTTAGGGTTAGGGGACGGGGACCGTTTAGGGTACAGGTTAGGGTACGACAACGGTTTAGGGTGAGCGTACGTTTTAGGGTACGGGTTAGTGTTTGCCTACGGCTTAGCATTAAGGGACGGGTCAGGGTAAGGCTTTGGGTAAGGGTTAGGGTTAGGGTTAGGCTTAGGGGACGGGGATATTTTAGGGTACAGGTTAGGTTACAATATCGGTTTAAGTTTAGGGTACGGGTTAGTGTTAGCGTATGGGTTAGGATTAGGGTATGGTTTAGGGTAAGGCTTCGGGTAAGGGTTAGGGTTAGGGTTAGGGTTAGGGTTAGGGGACGGGGACCGTTTAGGGTACAGGTTAGGGTGCGATAACTGTTTAGGGTGAACGTACGTGTTAGGGTACGGGTTAGTGTTAGCATACGGGTTTGGATTAGGGGTCGGGTTAGGGCAAGGCTTTGGGTAAGGGTTAGGGTTAGGGTTAGGGTTAGGGGATGGGGACGGGGACGATTTAGGGTAAAGGTAAGGGTACGACAATGGTTTACGGTGAGCGTACGTGTTAGGCTAAGAGTTAGTGTTAGCGTACGGCATAGGATTAGAGGACGGGTTTGATAAGGTTTCGGGTAAGGTTTAGGGTTAGGTTTAGGGTTAGGGGACGGGGATGGGGAGGGTTTAGGGTACAGATTAAGGTACGACAACGGTTTAGGTTGAGCATACGTGTTAGGGTACGGGTTAGGATTAGGGGATGGGTTAGGGTAAGGCTTTGGGTAAGGGTTAGTGTTAGGGTTAGGGTTACGGTTAGGGTTAGTGGACAGGGACGGTTTAGGGTACAGGTTAGTGTACGACAACTGTTTAGGGTGAGCGTACGTGTTAGGGTACGGGTTAGTGTTAGCGTATGGTTTAGGATTAGGGGACGGGTTAGGGTAAGGCTTCGGGTAAGGGTTAGGGTTAGGGTTTGGGTTACGGTTAGGGTTAGGGGACGGGGAAGGTTTAGGGTACAGTTTAGGGTACGACAACGGTTTAGGGTCAGCGTACCTGTTAGGGTACATGTTCGTGTTAGCGTACGGTTTAGGATTACGGGACGGGTTAGGGTAAGGCTTTGGGTAAGGGTTAGTGTTAGGGTTAGGGTTACGGTTAGGGTTAGTGGACGGGGACGGTTTAGGGTTCAGGTTAGTGTACGACAACTGTTTAGGGTGAGCGTACGTGTTAGGTTACAGGTTAGTGGTAGCGTACGATTAGGATTAGGGGACGGGTTAGGGTAAGGCTTCGGGTAAGTGTTAGGGTTAGGGTTAGGGTTAGGGTTAAGGGACGGGGACGGTTTAGGGTACAGGTTAGGGTACGACAACGGTTCAGTGTTAGCATACGTGTTAGGGTACATGTTAGTGTTAGCGTACGGGTTAGGACTTGGGGACGGGTTAGGGTAAGGCTTCGGGTAAGGGTTAGTGTTAAGGTTAGGGTTAGGGTTAGGGATGGGGACGGGGACGGTTTAGGGTACAGGTTATGGTACGACAACGGTTTAGGGTGAGCGTACGTGTTAGGTTACGGGTTAGTGTTAGCGTACGGGTTAGGACTTGGGGACGGGTTAGGGTAAGGCTTCGGATAAGGCTTAGGGTTAGGGTTAGGGTTAGGGTTAGGTTTAGGAGACGGGGACGGTTTAGGGTACAGATTAGGGTACGACAACGGTTTAGGGTGAGCGTACGTGTTAGGGTACGG
>NW_021699734.1:0-3414 GCF_005190385.1 Monodon monoceros
ATATCTCTTTCATGCATAAATGTTGGTCTTCTCTGTTCCAGGAACAAATTTTTAACCCTGATCTTAGGTTCCATTTTTATGTCTTACTTTACATAGGAAGGCAGCTCTCTCAGCCCTATTGTTTCTGTATTTGCCTAGAGATTTACCAGATCACTCTGGCATAAGCTCTTTGAAACAAAAGATGGGTTTTGTTTAGTGTTTGATTTAGAGAAGAGGCTGATTATTATGAGTCCATGAGCTTCTCCCATGTTTCCTTTCCTTCTAGAACATGTTCCTTCATGTCCATGTGGTCATGCTTCAGGGGACCACGAGGTGAGGACTATTATAGATATTGTCCTTTCTTTCCACCATTTTCTTACTGGAGACCTATAGTCCTCCACAGGCTGGGCCAATACCCCCACCAGGAATCCTGGTTCTTTTCAGGAGAACATGGGTGTGGAGATCCTAATTCCAAGACAATTGTATTTCCCCAGCAGCACCTCAGTCACAAGGGAGAGATCACATGTAGTCACACCCTGTCCTCTAGAGTGACAGAGTCCCCTTCCTAACCTGGACTCCCACCCTGAGGGCAGGCTCACCACATCCCGAGGACTTTACAATCTCCTATCTGTGGAGGGGCTTGTTTATTTGTTGGGAAAATAATTCATCTTCCAGGACCCTCACCCTTGCCCCTGGAGTGTTTGTGTGAAGGACCCTAGTCCTCAGTGGTGACCTTCTCCCCTCCTGACCCACGTCCTCAGGTATCAGAAGTGTCAGCAGCCCTCCGATGCTAAGAGCAAAACTGCGTTTTCTCTAAGGTGGTGGAGGAGTTACCCAATTCTAATCATTTTATCCTGAGTAGACACATAATTTTTATTTTGCCAAATACAAATTTTATTATTCAACTCTTTTACTAAAACTAGTCAACACTTGTTATGCTCAAAGTTTCTGAGCTGGGGCCAGAGAATTCAGCGATGGTGTTGTCTCTCGTTAAAGCTTATGTCACAGAAACCAGTGAGGATCAGTTGTTCATTCAGTCAGTTGATGCCAGTGGGCTTCTCCCTTCCTCTGTCTCTGTCTCCCTCTGAGAATGCAGGGCAGCGAGGCCCAGGATTAGGTCAGAGAGAAGTCGCCTTCTTTCCTTTACTTGTGTGTAATGTTTCATTTAAAGTTTTTGTAACTAATATTCACTTAGTGACTTATTGGACAAGATTTGTCTCGCTGCTCCTGCATTAGTTCTGATTCATGATGAGGTAAGAACAATAAAGGGAGGTAACGAAAGGCAAAGGGGCTCCAGCCTCTATCATATTCAAACTTTAAATTTTTTGTTTATCACTGCAACTGTCCTAGAAAGTAAAAGTCGACAGCTGTCTTGTGGGCATAAAGAAAACAAATGTGAGTCTGAATGTCATGAATGTGAAAGAAGGGAAGTGATTTCCCCCTGACACAATGCCAGATTCTAAGTTAGCTAACTACAGTTCAGCACAGTTGGGGACGAGGCTATGTCAGAGGAGAAGGATGAGGCCAATGTGAAAAACAGAAAGACAGGAACATGGTTGCTTCTGCCAGAAGCTCAGAAGAGACCAAGTCCTGGGTCCGTTGACGGCCTTCAGCTTCGCAAGACCGGCTCCCTCATTTTTCTTTCCTTTAATCCATGAATGATCAGTTTTGAGGAGAGAAGGAAGAAGTCACACCCACCAGCTCACAAGTGACTGGCAACCAGAACCCCAGTTGCTAGAACACTAACCCTGTCTGGGAGGATCAGCAAGATCAGTCTTGCTGAGCATCTGTCTAGGTGATAAATCCATTCCGGCAATGAGAAGGGTACTTTAAGAAAACTAGAAGTAAAGGAAGGGAATTAGACGATTCCAAAAGATCCTGATCTTATCTGGTTAATAGTAATCGTGATATTAAAAAGTAAGAACTGAATGTTATTGCTTGCTACTAATGGACTAGCCACTCTCTAAGTTCTTTAAAATTTAGGGACTTCCCTGGCAGTCCAGTAGTTAAGACACCGAGTTTCCACTTCTGGGGGCACAGGTTCGATCCCTGGTCGGGGAACTAACATCTCGCATGCCCCGTGGCGCAGCCAAAAGCTAGGAAAAAAAATTAACTCAACACTCTCAATAACCCTATTGGATCAAACTCACTTATACAACTGGAGAGAAATATAAATCTGGACGAATGAACTGTTCCAAATGTACCAAAGATACAAGGGCAAACCTTAGGGTGCTTACAATGATTTGTCTGAAAGCACCCATTAAAGAAAGTGAAGGCTGCACGTGAACATGATATTTAGGAACCAACGAAATAAGCAGACAGAGGACAGTGAGATGACAAAGGACCCTTATTCCACTTAAGATGCCACAGGGTTACTGTCTATGGTTTTGTAGGACTACATGGGGTGTGGTCTGAGTCAACTGAACTGACTTTAAGTTCTAATCAAAATAGAGAAAATCACTATTAAGTAGTTAGAAGGGAATAGATTTTTATGCCTATTTAAAAAAAAAAAAAAAAAAGGAAGTTTCCTACTGGCCTAGTGGTTACGATCCGGCACTCTCACTGCCGTGGCCCCGATTCAATCCCCGGCGAGGGAACTGAGATCACACAAGCCACGCAACGCCAAGTCTAAGATTTCGTGAGTGATTTCTTCAATGAAATATAGTAAAATAACTTTATTAACCCTAGAAGAGCTGACCCCTGGAATCTATGTATTTTTAACGCTTGAGTTTTCTTGTGAGTTTAAGGAAAAAAAAAAGCACCTAACAATTTCTAGCCATGTGAGCTCTGACGTTTCTCCTTCAGGATGACAACTAAAAAGTCACTCACCATCTGGTTCTACAAGAATAAAGTCATTAGCCACAGCAGTCCCTTACCCCAACACGCCCTGACAGGAGTTCAGGAATGGGGCACCTTCTGCTCTGGGAAAACTGACAGAATAGGCCTGCAGGTAGTTAGATAATTTCCTGAGAAAATTCTATGAATTCAATTTTTTGCAACTTCTCATACTTAGAAAAGCACTAAAATCATTAAGAGTGACAAATGCTCCTCATGACTAGCAGCAACCTTCTACCAAGATGTGTCCTTGATTGCACGTATCCTCTTCACCACAGTCACGTATATACTGACGTCCCCATTATGTCCTTGGAGCAGTTCGTCAGAGCTGACTGAGAGGCTGTCCTCCAGGCTGTAGTCCTCAGTAAGTCCTCCCAAAAAACTAAACTCCCCGCTCTTATGTTGTTGTTTGTTTCCAGTCAACAAGGACCTCACTGATTTCCCAGGAGACCTCCTCAGGTCAGCCTGCTGTTCTCAATCTCAATGAAGACACCTCCATTTCTCACCTACAGTCCAGGCTGGACATCCATTTGTTTACTGATAGAGTCCAAATAAGAATCTCTACTCTTTATTGTTCCAACTGTTGGTTAAGATGTGGGT
>NW_021699735.1:0-3861 GCF_005190385.1 Monodon monoceros
CAGGTATGGGTGACACATCCTCTTCTTTAGCAGGTGGCATCTTGGCAACTGCTGCAGAAAGTCCAGCAGAGCCCCACTCACACTGGGCCACCTACAAATCCTTGGCCTCTCACTCCCTCCCACCAGTCCAGCCCCGAGACTGCTGACAGGGCAGAGAAAATGGCGTCAGGCACAGCTGCAGGGGCTCTTGCTGCCTGGAGCGGTGTTTATATTGATCTCAACCCAGGCACACCTGGGGAGGGCTGGCCGGCACGGTCAGGCTTCCCAGGCCAGCCAATAATCACCCCCCAGGGGCTCACAGTTGCAGAAACTGGAACTTTCTGAATCGGCCAGGTCCAAGGAACAGGTGTGGGCTCCTGAGAGTCAGGATAGACAAGGGGCTGCAGCTCTGGCTTGTTTTCTAATTATATTATCTGGCCCATGAGTGGGAGACAACTTCAAGAAAACCCTCTCCTAATGAGAGGAACCCAGGAGTCAGGGAGAGGAGGGGTGGGTGGTGGGTGGAGATAGAGGCCTGGTGTCCCAGGTGCAGTGGAAGTCTCTGGAAGACTCTGTGGAGGGAGGCCACACAGAGTGATGCCCAGGGTCACAGACCTGTCAGAGCTGCTGTTTGTTACTTCAAGTCCTGCTCTGAGGTGCTCTGTGTCAGATCTGAGTGACAGGTGAGCTGGGAGTGCTCTGCAATGAGGGCGATGTGCACGGTTCCTGTGTGCCCAGCCCTGCCACGGTAACTGCAAGGGTAGCTGTGTATCCTGGGAGGGGCCTGACCATGAGAGCCCCATGGGCTGCAGGGGAACCTGCCCAGGGAACCCCATATCCTAGGAGGGGCCTGAACACGAGAGCCCCGTGGGCTGGGGTGGGGGTGGGGTACCTGCCCAGGTGAGCTCCATATCCTGGGATTGGCCTGACCTCGAGAGCCCCATGGGCTGCTGGAGTCCTGGTAAAGTATGTCAGGACAGTCAGTGAAGCCACCGAGGATAGACCTCCAGTAGTTCCTAAATCCTACACCCTGCTGGTCATTCTACCAACCACCAGGACATGGTATTCTGTATTAGTCTTCAATGATGCCTTCTTTTGTATTCTATTAGTCTCAGAGTCACAAGAAATTTTGGCTTGTGAGTGGCAGGACTCAACATACAACTAAAACAATACTTCCGGGCCGTGTTGCCCCAAGGGTTCAAAATTTCCCACACCATCTTTGGGGAAAGCTCAGCTAAAGACCTAAAAGTTCTACCTCTGGAAAAGGAAACACTCCTTCAATATGCAGACGACATTCTGATCGCCAGCCCTACTAAGGTGATCTCTGAACTACCAAGCCAATAAAGGATACAAGTTATCCAAGAAAAAGCTCAAATATCACAGACTACGGTGACCTGCCTGGGCTTCATTCTCACAGAAGGTCAGAGAAGCCCATCCCAGGAAAGAGAAGAAACAATTTACAGCCTTACCCATTTCTAAAACTAGAAGACAGCTTAGGGGTTCCTGGAGAGGCCAGGGTTTGCTGCTTCTGGATCCCTAACTACAGCCTACTAGCTGGGCCTCTATATGAAACACTGAAAGGAAAAGATGATGATCCTTTTGAATAGAATCCAGAAGTGGCCTTTCAAGAATGGAAAGAGCAGTCAATTCAGACCCTTGCCCTGGAACTCCCTAATTTAGCTAAACCCTTTGGCCTTTACATTCCTGGTGAACGGTGAATCGCTATTGGAGTATTAGTGCAAAACCTGGGACCACTTGAAATGGAACAATGCAAGAATGCCATCCAGGTAGGATAAACTACGGTCACCAAGGGGCTTGGCCCACCGCCACATCTGGCCAAGATACTGGCGGTATCTGAAAACCTGAAAATCAGCAGCACAAAAGGCCACCTCCCTCCTAAGGGAAAAGGACCCCACGTGGTGATCCTAACCCCCAACCATGCCCTGAAGTTGCAGGGTTTGCTCCGTGGGCACACTGACCTCGAGTGAGGAGGCCCTCCAACTCCAACCTCCAGAGAGATAACCGGGGCAAAGGGGCACCATGAGGACTCGTGTGACCATCACTTGACCTGGAGTTTCTCTCATAAAACAACAAGAGTGTCCCAAAAGAGTAGACTACTGCTTGCAGGACTTACTGCACCCAGAGGGGAGCTAATAATCTTGGTGGGGGAACCGTATATCACGCTGTCACCATAGAAAAGCCTACAGACACTGTGATGATGGTGGCCAATAAGACCGGCTGGACTCCTGTTTACTTCAAAAGGCTGTTGACTCAGTGGCCATCATGGTCCTTCATCACCACTGACCCTGGACTGTCTGGGAGTTGAGCAGGCAGGGTCCTGACACCTGGTGCTCTTTTTACGTTAATTCAGGGGCCTAATTGAAGAAAGCACAGACTACTGGTCAGAGCATCTAGGCTGGCAGAAACGGTCAGCCTCAGGTGGCCGAACAAATGTGGGGCGGGGTGAAACTGGACCTCACAGCGTCACTGCACATCTCCTTCCTGGACCCTTAAAGGTCATTAGAATCTATAACACTTCCAATACTTGTGCTCAGGCGGACGAGCAGGGAGGCAGGAGGCCTGGGGACAATCAACGTCACCTGGAGGCTGCTGGGGAGAAGTTCTGACCCTCGCCCACGGGTATGAGGGCTCCTAACTCAGCACTCAGCAGTTACAGATGAAGGGTCTGCACCCTCAGCACTCTAAGAATGAGGAAGGGGACAAAATGCAGAAGACGAGTTTGTCCCAGGCAAAGCCCCTTAAAAATCCCTGGGAAATAAAAATAGAATCTGGGCAATAAAATAAAGTCTAACCTTTTTTATCCTTTGTGCTTTGTCTAATTTCACGTGCTCCTAGGGTCCCGCATACAGAGGTTCAACAGCTGGCACTTCAGACCAGATTTCCTAGTGCAGAATGGCTGGGTGGACACCTCAGCTCCTGGGGCACAGTGCAGACTCCATGATATAGAGCCTGAGCTGCAGCCAACCGGGCCCTCGAGAGCTCCGCCCCCTCCCTCCCACTGACTCTGACAGCATCTCTACAGAGCAGCCCAGCCCACAGCCCACGGGGTAGCACATGTTCTCACCTCTCCATTCTCTGATCAAAATATAAAGTTTCCTTTGCTTCTGAACCAAACTCAGTCTCAATCTGTTGGCTCCAATGACACTGGGCAGGGGGACACCTGTTGGGGTCCACTCTGGAGGATCAGTAACAGAAATTGACAACATTGTGACTTCAATGAACAGATGTTTGAGCCAAACTGTAATTAACATAGAACAGTGTATAAGGCTCGGGTAAAATAAGTTGTTTCTAACACTCCCATTTGATATTTCCATCACTTTATTATAAGCAAGTTCAGTGAAAAGGTTTCTCTTATTTGTCAGGTCAATACTAAAGAAACGAAGTGATTTCTTTCCAAGGATGTACATCTAATAATCTTGGTTAAAGCTTCAATCTTGTTTTAAATGCTTTTCCATTGAAAATGATACCTCTCTTTCAGCTCCCCCATTTCTGAGAAGTATAAAATCTTATAATTTATTATTACCAAGGGGAAAGGTGGGAGGAGGGATAAATTAACAGTTTGGGATTAACACATACACACTGCTATGTACAAAATCGATCATCAACAAGGAACTACTGTATAGCACAGGGAACTACACTCAATATTTTGCAATAACGTATAAGGGGAAATAATCTGAAAAAGAATATTTTTATTGACATCATCTATTAATGACAGTTAAAATGGAACCTAAGGGAAGCCGGTGGTGAGTGCTTCTGACCCTGAAGACTTCAATCATCTAAAGTTTGGACTCTGCCTACTTCCCAAGGCCCTTAATGAACATATGTGTAGCCGTAGCTTTAAAAATTCCCCAGTTTGGGTTG
>NW_021699735.1:3961-4880 GCF_005190385.1 Monodon monoceros
TTGACATCATCTATCAATGACAGTTAAAATGGAACCTAAGGGAAGCCGGTGGTGAGTGCTTCTGACCCTGAAGACTTCAATCATCTAAAGTTTGGACTCTGCCTACTTCCCAAGGCCCTTAATGAACATATGTGTAGCCGTAGCTTAAAAAATTCCCCAGTTTGGGTTGTGGAGAGACACTGATTTTGTAAAAGCCCTGGTATTCTCCTCACATGAATGGGACACTTCCTACAGCTAAAACATGCCTGTCACACCCAGAGGATGGTATACCGTCTGATCGGGAAGAGTTTGGAAAAGGCATCTCATCTCCTCATCTCCTGGTGCTCGGGTTCACCCCTCCAGCGTCTTTACTAACAGTCTCCCCACTTGGAGATGTCAGCACTGTCAACATCCTGTTGCATACAGTTTGGAATTTGTCCAGAGGATGAAGCAGAAGGAGGAGGAGCAATGAGAGACAAGTCCTAGGTGTTCGGACCGGCACATGTCACTCTAATTTCCAATCAGGAAGATGAATTGACCAAAGGCTAGGGTTGCCCATGGAAACAGAATAGGGCTTGAGGAAATCCCGCTGCTTTGTGGCCAGTTCCCATAAACACAAGTTGAAAATGGAACTCAGGGACATTAAAATTCACGAAACTGCAGAGTTGAAAATATCTATCACTGAAAAATGTTTTGAGGAAAGTCAGAGAAAAGGACTTGTAAGCAACGGAGAATGGCAGGAAAGGGATTGGAAGAGGTAGAAAGGACTCGCCATTAAGCACAAGAAAAGGGGCTGAACATTGCCAACATTGCAGTTGGCCAAAAAGGGTGTATGCGTCTTTTTCTGTATGTATTCAAGAAAAGGGCATACACTTTTTTAGTCAACCAAACAGGTGGGCACTGGAAATCAATACTACAAAACATATCACTTCGCATCAGT
>NW_021699736.1:0-14155 GCF_005190385.1 Monodon monoceros
CCGCTTTGTACCAGCGAGTGAAGTAACGATCCACAAGCGACGGCACCGCAGGCTCCGCAGCTGAGGCGGCCACAGGGGGCTCGGGCTCGGTAGCCATGGCGACCTCGGGTGCTGGAAACCCCGCCTCCTGGGACCTGTACTCTTCCTCCCGCTTGCCACGGAGGAAGGTGTCTTTCCGGCGTGTAGCCGAGACACGCGCGCTGCGCGCACGCGCGCTGCTCCTCAGGCTCCGCAGGCTCCACAGGCTCCACCCACCGGCCCCACTTAACTGAGCTTTGGCGTCTGACGTCAAGGCGGGGATCAAATACAATAGGCTGGGAAGGAGGATGTAGGGATAGGGGGCGGTGGCCAGCGCAGCTCCACATATATCTTTGTGGGGAGACGGAGAAGGCAGGCCGCGCCCCCTCCAACTCACGACGTCAATCCGTCGCCGCTCGGCGTGTGTCGGGCTCTCTTCGCTTGCGAGTACATGCTTCGCGGGTCGCGCCTCCGCCTGGCTTCACCACTACCGGAGGGGCTCGAGCGGCCTGGCGGCCCGGAGACCCAGTGCGCGTCGTGAGAGCTCAGAAGCACGGTCAGGGAGAGGCCCGTGCGCAGCCCTGGGCGGACGCACCGCTGTTTGCGTTTCCTCAGAGCGCGGCGTAGGTGAGCGTTCGAGCGGCCTAGCTGGGGTGGGGGCATGGAAACGGGCCCTGTCCGCCAGAGGGTGCCCTGATGAAGGGGACCCCCTAGCGCCCAACCGCTGCCTGCTGCTCGTCTGGGAGTGAAGAGCGGCTTGACCGCCTCTGCGCTCCTTGAGTTGTCTTTCTGCAGACTCGCCGCCTGCTGCACCCACGGCCCTCAGAGGGCTCTGCGCGGCGCGGCAGGAGGGGGAATGATATGCTGCTCCCCCAGCTGCACACTTACCCAGTCTTCGGATTCCTTGCAGTTGCCGAACCAAGTAATGCACCAATTAAAGCGCAACAATGCATGATAGAAGCTGACGGTAATAGAAGTTCAGGTGTGCTGCGAGTCCCTTGTCGCATCTGCAACTTTTCCTTGGAGGTGTTGTCCCCGTGCATCTCCATGTAATGTGGTATCTTATGTGGCCCTCTCCCCCGTTAAGCTGTGACCTCTGAGGAGGCAGTAACTGTCAGTCATCTCTTGTCCAGAACTAGCACTTAGCAAGTGCTCAGTCGGTATATGATGTAGGCCACAAACCGGATCGTAGGATTACGGTACTGTGTAAAAGGATTCAAACCGAACATTGACAGGCAGGGCAGTAACCAGTGAATAGTTTACTGTGAAAGTGTGGGCAAAAGGGAAGCAGACACAGTTTCAGCTTGGAGGACAGAGAAAGTAGGAATGCCATGTCCCCAGAGGGGAAACTAGTTTGGTGGAGAATAGCAGGTACTTCATTTAACAGGTTGCATTTGATGTGCTTTTTGAGAAATCCTTGTGGTAACAGCAGAAGGTTGAAAATGTGAGTTGAGTGTTCAGTTTAGGGAGGGTCAGGGCTGGACGTTTAGATCTACTAAGCATATTAGTGATCTGTTTGGTACTTGTGGTCATGGGCATGATAATTAGCCAAGAGGTGGATGGATGAAGGAGCAAGGGAAGAAAATAGAGGAGTTGTCAGAAATTTCAGAGAGGATCCAGAATTGATCTATGGTGTGGAGAGATCTTTAGCACATTTAAGGACTGAGAAAGGATGAGTCATTTGAGGGCAGGGGAGTTGGAGATTGCAGATGTAAAAGAAAGGGTACCAATAAGCCAAGGTCCTGGGGGAGTTTGGAGGGTTCTCCTTTGATGGTCTTGAAAAAGAGTAGGACACTTCTGAGAAGGTAAGGGAATAAGGCTGATAGGTGTGAAATTTTAGAGAAGTTCATTTTGAGGCTGGAAGGGTTGGGGAGGAGGGCGATGAATGATGAGCTGCCCTTGTGTCACCAAGCCTAAGCTCGTACTGCTCACCACACTACAGGCCAATAATCGAGAGACGAGGTGTTGGAGCAAGGAATAACGACTTTATTCGGAAAGCCAGCAAACCAAGATGGTGGGCTCGTGCCCCCAAAGACCCATCTTGCCTGAGTTAGAATTAAGGCTTCTTTTATACTATAAAAGGGGAGGGAGTAAAGTCAAACATTTCCTGGTTCTCATCAGCCTCCAGAGGGGATGTGTTAATTTCTTCCTCCCTGCAGGCATTCACAGGTGGGCCTGGTCAGGATGTTTCTTGTGAGCTAAATAAAAGTATTTTAGCTTAATGCTCATTACCTGGGAGTCAGGGTTCTGAGAGTTGGGTCATTATGTATAATTTTAGCTTATAGGCTGCATCCCTTTAGTGATTAACTTGTAATAGAATACAAAAGGTTATTCCCTGTGACACTTGGCCCGTGATTTTGAAAGCTCAGTGATTTGAGAACTCAGGTTGTTTGATATGTTTGTCAGTTAGGGTCCAGTCAGGAAAGTAGAAACCACACAGTATTTCAACAGAATTTAATACGAAGAATTGGTTAAATGCCTGCTGGAGGAGCAAAAAGCAAAAGGGAGCAGTGAAGTAATTAAAAAAGTAAACTGCTGAAAGCAGTTACAACACTTAGCTAGGTCTGAGGATCAAAACAAGGGAAGCCATTGGGGTTATCATGACCTGGGAGGAGGGGCATTGGAAAGCTGGTGTTGATAGCTCTGGAATTCAGAGGAGGAGCTCCATGTTACTAGATTTCAGGCACCTGGAGGGAGTACCTGCCTGGTTAGTGCTGGTACCTCTGGGGTGGTTGTTATCATGCTAGTCATGGGAGTGCCAGAGGGTAGGACTAAGGGCCCCTGGAAGGATGAAGGCCCATTGCTGGGGTGACATTGACTGAAACAGCAAGGTAACAGGAAAAAGGGAGTCCTCCTCAGCTCCTTCTGCCTTTGCCTTCCAAATTCTTATGCTGGGGTTCACGGACCCCAGAGCTCCACGGATTGTTGGTGAATAGAATCCAAGTTCACAGGGAGACATTTTGATGCTCTGATCATGGCAACAATTACAACAGAATTATTATTAGCTAAACCAGGTTGAAATACATCTGGTCCTCTGTCGCCTGTTTTCACCTCTTACTGCTCTGTCCCATGTTTACTCCCCTCTAGCCAGACATCCTCTCATCTCAAATCCACCCATCCTTTCAGATCTATGTCAGTGGTCGTCTTAATGCTATTTAAAGATGAAAGGTAATGTAATTTTTATATGCTTTCAAAAACCCAAGCTTTCTATATAGAATTAGATCAAAATAAAAAGTCTGTATGGTATAATACAGGTTCGAATAATTTCTAGAAGTTTTTGAATATAACTGTCATGAAAGCGCACAAAACCATTGTTTGCCATGATTCTCTTCCTCACTTCCACCGTGTGGGCTTGCCTTCCTCTTAACCCACATTTTATGTTGTCTCACTCTACTACACTTAACATTTTATCTGCTATGTAGTATAAGGATTAATTCATGTTTATTCTTTCATTGTCATAAGTAGGAAATGCAAGATGAGAGAATTCACCTTGGATTAAGGTGACAAGAAGGCCAGTGTGGTCTGTGTAATTGTCACCCCTAATATAAGTTAGGGACTTCCAATTACGGTATAAACCTTAAAGAGGTCTGGATATAAATATACAGCACATTAACTTTTTTTTCCTCTTAGGTAATGTTATACGTTAAAACAAGTCTGATTTTGTCAGACCAAGGTAGATTTCCTATTGATCGTTCTTTTCTCAGCTTTTCTACTGCCCTGGTGAAAATCAGGCCAGTGAAGTGGAGTAATGTGAAGTAGTTATATCAGGTTATGAAGCTCCTCAAATTGTTGGTCATCGTTTTGAAGTATACTGTTGTAATTTCATAGTGTCTTCTTTTCTCCCTGAGAACAATAAATGCTTTTCTTTTTTTAAAAAATAATATTTATTTATTTATTTGGTTGTGCTGGGTCTTAGTTGTGGCACTTGGGCTCCTTAGTTGCAGCAGGCGGGCTCTTAGTTGCGGCACATGGGCTCCTTAGTTGTGGCACGCAAACTCTTAGTTGCGACATGCATGTGGGATCTAGTTCCCTGACCAGGGATCGAACCCGGGCTCCCTGCATTGGGAGTGCAGAGTCTTAACCACTGTACCACCAGGGAAGTCCCATAACTGCTTTTCTTTATTTCTATGTTTGATTTCAATTTTAATTTTTTAATGAAGATATAGAGCCAGTTTATAAATAAATGTAGTTGGTGATATTAAAGTAATTTTATTTTCTTCAACTGCCAGTATATATGTGGATTTTTATATTATTTTGTAAATCTGTCAAGTTATAAAATATCCTCATGTGCAAAATAAAATGTTTTCTCATTCATTGCATTCTTCTCAACTTTCCTTCAGGATAACTGATGTTAAATCTTTTTTGAAGAAAAAACTCTGAAGTTGAGAATCTTGCCTCTTTCAAAGAGTGAGAACGTAAAATAGATTTCACAGCCTCAATTTGTAGACCATAGATATACACAGTTGGTTAGATTGCTACCACTCATCTCTGTGTGGGTTCAGATTAGATCTTTTTTTTCTTGGTTATTCTAACTTCTCTGCTCCCTGAATCATTTTGCTTATATTGGAGTGTGATTTATCGCTACTAAGCTGTTTCTATTTCTCAGAGAAATTAAAGTTTCATCAAGAGATATTTGTACTTTTCTTTCAGGAGTCGCTTCATCATGAGAAATCTAAAGTTATTTCGGAGCTTGGAGTTCAGGGATATTCAGGCTCCAGGGAAACCTCAGTGCTTCTCTCTCCGAACTGAACAGGACACAGTGCTCATTGGCTCAGAACATGGACTGATAGAAGTAGACCCTGTCATAAGAGAGGTGAGTTATTGATGGAGGGTGCTAGCACTTGGCATGACTCTTGACTTGTCTTTTTCCAAACTTGCTTCCCCAAATAGTCTTTCCTTTAAATCTTTCTGAATTTACGTGCCCCCCAAATGAATGCTCCCTTCGCTTTATACTGATGTCATATTAGACATAACTAGTACCCTGTCTTTTAGTCTGCTTCTGTTTTAATCTAAGCTGGCAAAGCTTTGACATTGTATTTTGTGGGGTGCCCTACTTTTTACCCTTTCTACCATGTAAATACTATCTATTAACAGTTCTCAAGTGGGAATGCAGGTGAAAATTTCCTGTAGGGCTTTTTAAATTTTTTCAGTCTCCATCTCATACCAACTACATCAGAATCTTCACTTCTGGAGCTTGAGCATATGTATATTGAAAAGCTCTTTAGGTTGATTCTGATACCTTCCCTTAATTATATTCTGCTACTAATGTATTTTAGGTGATTACATTCTTAGTCCCTTTTCCCCATACTGTATACATTTTAGAAAATCATAGTTATTAGCTTCATGTTTTATTGGATATTTTCAAAGATACCGGGCTTTTATGTTTGCTTGGCACAAAGGTCGCATGAACTGTGTTTTGTGTTAAAGATGGTAGTGCTGTGAAATTTCTCAAATGAAAGTTTGGGTTTTAATCTAGGAAAAAAACATTTTTGAAAGCTTTTGTATTATAAAAGAAGCATTAAAAAGTATTTCTGGAAGTGTGATGAATTGTTCTTGAAAGTAGATTGGCTTAATTTGCTTATTTGTTTGTTTTGGTGAAAGGTGAAAAATGAAATTCCTCTGGTGGCAGAAGGCTTTCTCCCAGAGGATGGAAGTGGCTGCATTGTTGGTATTCAGGAGTTGCTGGATCACGAGTCTGTGTGTGTGGCCACAGCTTCTGGAGATGTCCTACTTTGCAATCTCAACACACACCAGGTAAGTGGAAGAGATCAGTGAGTAGGAAATCTTAGACATCCTCAAACGCCTTTTTTTGTTTCATGTCACTAGTTTTTCGTAGAAGTTTAAAATGTCAGGAGCCATAATATTAAGCATTTTGCAAATTAAAGTCTTTGCATTATATAATTCTTTACAGAAAATTGTTGGCATGGCTTTAGCTATATTTCAGGATTCTTCTAAAACTCAGTTTTGTCTATTGCATTTATTAATTAGAACAATCAGAACATTCCAAATAAGAACTTAACAAAAACCCAAATCTGGCCATTCTTGTATGGTATATCTGATCCTGAGTTGTAACTTTTATTTCTCAATTTATGAAGCCTTTGAAATGTTTATATGGCTTACATTTTCTTTTATGAATGCTGAATAAGCCTCTCCTTGTTGGCTAACTTTAAGAGTCCCTGAACTACAGGTGCTAAGGTGATATGCTATCATTATATGCACATCTTATGACTGCCAGCGAAGATAGATTTCAACCATTTGCCTCCTTCTCTACTTAGCATAAGGCTTAGTTTCTGGATTTCTATCCTCACCTTCTTGACAGCTTTTTAAACTTTGTTGATTACTCCCTTAGTTGTGATCTCTTTAACATGGATGTATCACAAGTCATATTACTAATCATAGGATAATAATAGCAGCTGACATTTATTAAATGTTTACAATGCGCCAGGCGCTTTTTCAAGTGTTTTTCATGCAGAATTGTATTTAATCTTCACTACAACCTTATGAGGTAGATTGTTGTTTTTCCGTTCTTCAAAAGAGGAAATTGAGGCACAGAGGGCTTAAATGACTAGGCTAAGGTCAAACAGTTATCAGGTGAGATTTAAACCCTGGCAGTCTAAATCTGGCACCTTTGCTTTTAACGGTTCCATTTAGTACAACAATAAATCTTATTCTCAGTTCATGGTGAGAAATAGCAAAGCCATCAAGTATAACTTACTTAGTATTTCTCACATTTAAAAGGTATGCTTTTACTTTCAAAACATTTTGTAGAACGTTTTCCTAATTACTGAGCTCCTCCAATCCATCAGTCTCCACCAGACGGTGCTGATCCTTCACATTTGTGGCATCACAATGTCTGCAAGACACAATCCATATTCCTTATTGTGCCGTATAAGACCTCTTACTGTTCACCAAATTCCTTTTTAGCCTCACCTCCCACCCCCACCGTTCCTGTGTATATGTATACCTTAGGCTCTACAGTTGCAGCTGATTTTTAAGTGCTCTTTTTAACTGCACATTTCCCCCCCAGTCTCTTCCTCCTGGCCCTATTCCTACCCTTCAAAGCACCTCCTCCGAGAAGCTTTCCTGGACTGTCCTGGGCCACTTGTCAGTCTCTGTCCTGAGCCCCCACTTAATTCCCAGAGACCTTGGTTACATCCCTAACCCTGCTGTAGAGGCATCTTTTATCTCCTTAACGGGAGGAATGGAGTGGCCGTAGTCACTTCCAGTCCCTATGGTCTGTATCATGCCTGGTCTTTTAATACCTGTTACTGAATAAATGTTCACTGAATAATTTCACCTTCGTGTGTTTTGTTAATTGTTTTGATTAAGGTCATAGTAAATATTTATGGAGATGCTTATATTTTCATATCTCCCTTAACATTTTAAAATGTCTCTCTCAGCTGGAATGTGTCGGGAGTGTAGCCAGTGGTATCTCTGTCATGAGTTGGAGTCCTGACCAAGAGCTGGTGCTTCTTGCCACAGGTAAGCCTGTCACTACTGGTCCCTAATTCTTGACTTTTATAAAACATGACTCCTAATATCTCACAGGCTTAAGTTTTAGGGTGCTTAAGTTTCAAAAAAAACCCATTTCTTGGAACAAGGATACCAACATGATAATCTATAGGGAATGTGGTGTTTTTGAGTTAAGTTTTACTTCTTAATATATTGTTTTAAAAAGTTGCTGCTAAGGTCCATAGCTATGGTTTAAAATGTCAACAATATTTAACCTACTCTAAAAGGAAGAGTTGCTACATAAAATAAACTGATTCTAAGAACTGCTCTCCCAGTCCTATTTTTTTCCCTTAAGTCTTTTCATTCCAGATGAGTTTCTGCAAACTAGCACCCTGATGAGGTATACATTTGAAGAGATACCTTGCTGACTAAATCGTTGAAGTTAGTGGAAGAGGGCTATGTGGACTTTAATGTTAGCTTGACATTCATAAATAGCTGAGAATAAGTACTAGGTGACTTACCCAGTCAAAACTATTTTTAAAAAATGAGAGTCAGAACATTTTGAATAAATTCTGTCTTCCCTGTTTTGACTATAAACTCCTCCACTCCAGCTCAGTAGCTTCCAATGCTGTAGATACTTACAGAATGGCAGATATGCTAAATGAGAACAAAATCATTCTTGTTTGTGCTCCTCCAAGGTCAACAGACCCTAATTATGATGACAAAAGAGTTTGAACCAATCATGGAACAGCAAATCCACCAGGATGATTTTGGTGAAAGTAAGTATAGCTTTGTTTGAACCATTTTGTGACTTGTCTTGCACACTGATAGCCACATCATAATATGCCCAAAGAACTATGAAGCTTAAACCCCAACTTAATTCACTGACAGATAGACCAGTTCCTTTATTTCATTCCAGATTTTAAAAGGCGTACCTCTGGTTCCTCTCCAAGTCTGAGAGCTGGCTTTGTCAGTAATTTGGGGAATAGGAATCTGTGCTTAGAATCACCTGGGTAGTTGTTGCCCAAACCCCAGGACAGGCTTAGTTAGGGGGTTTAATGGAAAGGACTGTACTAGCTAGAATAAGGAAAGCATTTCTGAGGTACAATTTTGGGGAGAAGACAAGAGAGGCAGGATAGAGAGCTGATTTTTGTTCCTACTTATTAGACCTGAATTTTCATGGGACCCATCATATTGTTTTCTTGCTAAGATCTAGCTGAGGTGATATGGGCATTAGGCTGTGGAAGTATTGAAGAGGAGAAGAGTGGAGATGCTTATTGAGTGTAAGAAGCTCTGGCCAACTTCAGGGCACCAGGTAGCTGGCCTGATTGAGGAGAAGGATGGGGGAGATGGTATTTTAACTTTCGCTGGGGTCTAACTTCATGACTTCTCATTCTACTAAGAAATCATTTAGAAAAGTGCTACTCATTTATTCATTCAAAAATAATTTGTTCAGAAATAATGTTTGAGTAGGTAGTGTGAACCCAGCAGTGTGTTTGGTGCTGTGGTTAATTCATCTTTTCCCTTAAGGAGTCAGTAATAACAGGATGTGCAGGTATTAGGGTAGCATAAGGAGAGAAAGGGAGTAATGGGGATGGAAGGCTTCCCAGAGGAGGCCAACTTGAGCTGAGTTTTGGCTGACTTGGTGTTAGGTAGATGAGGCTTGAGGGTGGGGGAGTGGTGCAAGCAAGTGAATTAGTTCATTCCAAGGCAGGGATGTTTCATGGAGGCCTTTGACATAGCGTGGCTTATTCAGGCAACTGTGAGTACTTCAGCATTGCCTAGTGACAGGACATGGATGTGGAATGAAATAAAGGGGAGGGATTTTGATTAAGTTTGATAGGGAGTTTGGACATGAAGTTACAGGAGATCAGTCATTAAAGGTTCCTATGATGCAAGATTGATTGGTGGAGAGGGAAGAGACGAGACAGGGTGATCTGGTAGGAGGTTGCTACAGGAATCCACATGAGAGATAAAGAAGGTGGGTGTGGGACTAGAAAAGGGAAAAATGCAGGAAAATTTTGATTCTCAATGAGGATAGGAGTACATTTTTTGGAATTATGAGAAACTTTTTGGAATATGTGTGCATGGTTCCCCTCCTGCCCTAGCTAGTTTGAGAAATACCAGTTTAGAAAGTGAAATAAATAGGCTTTGGGTATGTAAGGTGAAGAAGAAAGTTTAGTAGGACTCTAGCCAGAAGCTCAGGTGGTGGAAATAAAGATGTCAGTATCTGAGAGGGAAGGTGGGGAAGTGCTGGTCTATAAGGGGTGGGTGATGAGTTCCTTCTTGGATTTGTTTAAGGGCCATATGGGATCACCAAGTAAAGCAGGTAAGTAGAAGGGGCTGAAGCTCAGGAGAGGCCTGAGCCACGGACTGGGAGTCATTGGCATGTGGGGAATCTTTACAATCTTGGGATTAGATGTGCTTGCTCAGGGAGCAGGTATGGTGCTGGATCTAGGGCCCGGGGTGGGACTCTGGGGCATCCAGCTTTGAGGATAGTAATAGAGGTAGTAACCAACACATCTTTGCATGGGAAAGTGCTCTGGGCCTGGCTCATCCCACCGACTTTTTCATAAGAAATCTAATAGAGTAAATCAAAGGAGAGGGAGTCCAAGTCAGGGTCTTAGGTCTTAGAAATGTATTTGTCAGTACAAAAAGTCACTCTGTGGAGTGGTGAATAGATATTTTTCTTCTAACCCAGGTGTCGACAAACTTGTTCTGTAAAGAACTGGATAGTAATTGTTTTCCGCTTTCAGGCCATATGGTCTGTGTTGCAGCTACTCAACTCTGCTGATGTAGTGTGAAAGCACTTAAGATAGTACATAAAGAAATGGGTATGGCTGTGTTCCAATACAAGTTTACTTGTAAAAGCAAATGCAGGCTGTAGTTTGCTGATTCCTGCTGTAACTCCACCACTTATCATCTGATCCCACGGGAAAAGTTGTCTTGCTTCGCTCCTTGACCCTTTATCTCTCTGTGGAAACTTTCGGATAGAAGCCCAGGGGTGTGCACCAGGATAGGCACTACTATTTGTACACAGCAGCAAGGTATGCTTCGGGATACTGCAATACTTGGGTGTGCCCAAGCAGAGCAGACAGGAAACGGTCATGCTGACCCATAATTTATAGAAATTATAAACAGCTCTGCTTCGTCAGAATCAGCATCAGTTGTAGGAGGGAAATATTGGGTCCTGGATCTGGCCGATGCTTTCAGGGGCATCTCTGTAGTACCTCTAATAGGTGGATGCCAGATCCTACCTTCAGGAACAGGAGGGTGCATTATTTCAGCAGCTGACTCTATGTTTTATGTAAGATCAGCATTATAATTTAGAAAGAAGCCCAGCCTGGAAGGCAGAAGCCCTGTGTTCTAATTTTGGCCTCTGTCACTAGGGTGTGTCAGTCTCTGTGAGGGCTTGAATTCCATAATCATGGTCTCCTCCAACACTAGCAGGGAGGTTGGATACATTTAGTGGATTGAATTTACGATTGGAATTTTATTCCCAGCTCTTGTCTTCTTGAGTTTTATGTTTTGTTATCTGTGGACATATTGCATAGATTCTTCATGTTTCATTCTCCTTGTAAAGTGGGGATGGATTGCTGACTGTCATCAAGGGAATTTACATACAATGGCAGTAAAGCTTGAATTCCAAGATAAGGGCATTTCAAAGTCTTCAGAATCACTTCAGTATATAATATGGAACATAGGTTTTTAAAATATTGACTGCTGGTCCATCTATTGAGAGGTCTCAGAGGACCCAACTTCATGAAGAATAGCTATGAAACTGCTTCTATTTTATTTAGCTTATTGGTTGTCTTGCATATTCTCACTCGTTCTCTAGGCAAGTTCATCACTGTTGGCTGGGGCAGGAAGGAGACGCAGTTCCATGGATCAGAAGGCAGGCAAGCCGCCTTTCAGATGCAAATGGTAAGATTGGTCTGATGGATAAGGAACCTTCTTTGGAACAAATAGAAGTTCTGCTACCCACCAGGAGCTCTTAGGTATCCAGGTGTTACCAAAAGTGGGGTCCGGCTGCTCGCCGCTCTAAAGCCAATAAAGAGGCAAGGTTGGTGGAAAGGAAAGTTTGCTTTATTCCGCTGGATGCCAGCAACGGGGGGGGGGGGGGGGGGGGGGGGGCGATTTTTGTCCAAAGGCCGACTCCCCTCCCTGACAACCAGTGGGCAAGAGCTTTAAAGGCCGAGGGGGCGCTACATGCAGAAACAGTACAGGCAGCTCTGACAGTCATCTTGAAATTGGTCATGCGGTGGTCTGACCAGCATCATCTTGATTATTAAGTACAGTTAGTCTTTACTTCCAGGGTCGGCTTTTTCCCATTTCTTGGAGGCCAGTTCTTGGATTTGTGGCAGCTTATGTCATGGCCACAGTCTGGTCATCATGTAGTTAATGTCTTCCACCTGGTGGCGGTTTCAGTATCTATAAGACAGCTCACAGGATATGGCTCAGAATATTATCTGTAGCCCTTGAGGAGGAACTAAAAAGGTCCTTGACTGTGCTTAATGCCTAAACTATTATTATTTAGTCATGTTGGGCTGTTTTCCTTTGTTTCTGCATTTTCTCACTTCTCTGATTAAACTTACTGTTTGGCTAAAGTTTTTCTGCAGACAAAAGGCAGGCTGAGGACATGGGGTTGGGGGGACCATCGGGTCCTGCTCTGTTTCACAGGTAGAGGGCGGTAATGGACAGATCTCTTCTGCTCTAGTAAAACAAGCTGTTTGGAGACCTTAGGGAATGAGTCATCCTAGAAAGATCCTTTTTTCTTTTTTATTGCCAAGTTGTTTTGTTATTTTTTTTCACATAGAGAATAATTATCACCAATATTCATTTAAAAAAAAAACTCACCACAGACAGAAATGAAGCACTCTGTATCTTTTCCTGATACCCTCCCCCTTCCTCCCCAGAAGGAGCTGCTGCCCTGCGTTCACTGTTGATCATTCACGTGCATGTTTTTATACTTTTCCTACATATGTATATATTAGTCTTTTTTTTCCTGATTTCTCTTCCTGGATGAAACTATGTTTTCCTTCTTTCTGGATACATTTTAAAGGATAGAGCTACAGGATTTATTGATAATAGATCAGATGTAGGGTAAGAGAGAGAGAGGAATTGAGGATAATCCCCAGATGTGGGCCTGAGCAAATGGAAGCACTTTGTCTATATTATATGTGGAGATTTCCCTGTGCTGACCTTCTAGGATAGATGAAATCATACACTGCCTGCCGTTACATTTTCCATCCTTACTTTATTTCTGGCTACATTCCGTGTAACTCATATTGTCTCCTAACCCTTCACTAGAGGAAGTTTGTGTATACCACAGGGCAGTTTCATTGAGAATAAATCTTGTTAGGCTGCTGTGTATTCCCTACTGTGCAGTTTGTGGCACTAGCACCATTCTGACTTAGCCTGTCACTGGAATGTGATGATGGACGCTCAGGTGGTCATTTGTCCCCAGTCCCACAGAATTGGCTTCTGTCTTCAAGGCTTTCGGGACTGAGATGCAAGTGGCACCGGAAACCTTTCTTCTTTCGGTGCTGCAGAATGCGGAGCTTGTCCATGTTTTCATCACTGCTGCTGGCTTTATCTCCTCTGGCTCTTCCCTGCCCACATTCCTCTCATCTTCTTAACTCTTCTGTGCAGCGTTGTGAAGTTTACTCAGTGAATGAAACTACCCTCTTAAATTTAGACAAGCATTAATTTCCTTATATAGTTACCTGATAGATTCCTTAGCTCGTTATTTTTAATATCTAGATCTGTAGCTCTTTTTCCCTGTTGTTATGCTTGGAGGCCACTTTTTAATGTCCAGAGAAAGATTTTGTTTTGTTTGGTTTTAAGTTCTTTTCTCTTGATTTTTGGGTCTAAGGGCCCTTCTGGAAGGGTTCCTGAGGATTTTGTGAAACTCGATTTCTAGATAGCTTAAACTTTATATAAAAGATTTAACTTTAATAGCCTGAGGCTTGTTTGATTCTGGGCCATTTAAGGCCACCAGTAACATTTGTGTTTTTCCCTCTCTTTAGCACGAGTCTGCTTTGCCCTGGGATGACCATAGACCACAAGTTACCTGGCGTGGTGATGGACAGTTTTTTGCTGTGAGTGTTGTTTGCCCAGAGACAGGTATGGAAATAAATTTTTCTTACTTTTGCTTTGAGGGTTTTCTTTCATTACACCCATGAGGTAACAATGTGCTGCTTTAGGTGTTAAATGAATATAGAGCTAAGAATCAGAAGAGTTCTTTGAGGCTATTTGGCCCAGCCTCCTACCAGTTGGATATGAATTTTTTTTAAAGCATTTAAAAATTTTTTTAAATTTATTATTTATTTATAAATTTATTTTATTTATTTATTTTTGGCTGCGTTGGGTCTTTTGTTGCTGCGCGCGGGCTTTCTCTAGTTGCGGCGAGCGGGGGCTACTCTTCATTGCAGTGCGCATGCTTCTCATTGCAGTGGCTTCTCTTGTTGCCGAGCATGGGCTCTAGGCGCGCGGGCTTCAGTAGTTGTGGCGCATGGGCTCAGTAGTTGTGGCTCGCGGGCTCTAGAGCGCAGGCTCAGTAGTTGTGGCGCATGGGCTTAGTTGCTCTGCAGCATGTGGGATCTTCCCAGACCAGGGCTCGAACCCGTGTCCCATGCATTGGCAGATGGATTCTTTTTTTTTTTTTTTTTTTTTTTTTTTTTTT
>NW_021699736.1:14255-34821 GCF_005190385.1 Monodon monoceros
TTTTTTTTTTTTTTTTTTTTTTTTTTTTTTTTTGCGGTACATGGGCCTCTCACTGTTGTGGCCTCTCCCGTTGCGGAGCACAGGCTCCAGATGCGCAGGCTCAGCAGCCATGGCTCACAGGCCCAGCCACTCCGTGGCATGTGGGATCCTCCTGGACTGGGGCACGAACCCGTGTCCCCTGCATCGGCAGGTGGACTCTCAGCCACTGCGCCACCAGGGAAGCCCCGCAGACAGATTCTTAACCACTGTGCCACCAGGGAAGCCCTGGATATGAATTAACAAGATTCATCTAATTGGCTCTGTGAAATCATGACAGTTTTTATTAATAAGGAGGATGTTTGGAAATTCAGACTTGACAACATTTATCACAGTGCTTTAAATTGTGCCATTGTTGTCTTTCTCCTTCTCTCTACTACACAGGGGCTCGAAAGGTCAGAGTGTGGAGCCGGGAGTTTGCTTTACAGTCAACCAGTGAGCCTGTGGCAGGACTGGGACCTGCTCTGGCTTGGAAGTGAGTGGGAGAAGAAACCTTGTAACTTCTTGCTAGAGATTTCTTGGTACTAGGGTGGGAGTGGTGGTACCTACTGGATGTAGGTGTTTATAAAACACAAAGAGATAATTACTATTTCTCATTTGGCTGTAAGCCTGTATCTTTCTTTTTTAGTTCCCTGAAGTCTGAATGTGGTTTGAATAGTAGATTCTGAGCTTCACAGACCTCATCATTCCAAGGCCCACACATTTTGTAGGTTATAGGCGGGGCCTACCTGAAGCCGCTGTGTAAAACAGAAAGTGGTGCTTCGAAGGGAAGTTGCAGTCTGTGAATTTCTGTGGGGCAGCAGAGCTTTGGTGAAAACGAGGAAAAGGGCTTCCTTTCTCTGCACAAACTCCCACACTAAGGGGACCTGTTTGCTGAGGAACACGCGGGCTGGATTTGGGCCCGATTCACCTGTTGGCCTAGTACCCTTGTGCACGTCACAACCTGCTTATGATATATGGCTGTCCTGATTATAGATAGAAGAAATATTTCCTGCCTCAGCATTGTTATAGGCAAAACCTAGGTCTCTAGGTTTTAGACATCTGTTTCCCACCAGTATTTGAGTGGCAGTTGGATGACAGAGAAAAGGGAGAAATGTATTTGAATTAAAACTCTAGAGACAAATACAAACAAGGTGGGGCGATCAAGGTGTTTTCAGTAGATTTAGAAGTCTTTAAAAATACCTACCTGAGCATGTAATATTGCTGAAGTCATATAATTGAAAGAGAAATAGTTTATGGTTTTATAGGACATTATACTGGGAATGGTTTAAATAATTTATTGGTTCTTTTAAAAAGTCACCCAAGTGCAGTCTCAATCTGTGAGTCTTTGTGGGCAAATAGAGCCCTTGTGCAAATCAGGAAAAGGCACTCTGTCCTCTGGGCAGATATAGTCCCACACTAGGATGACTGCTTGCCAGGAAACATGGGATTTAAAACTTCCTTGGATGGAGGCTTTTTGTTTTTGCTGAAAAAAGTGTTTCTCTGAATTTCATCTTGTTCTTAGCCAGCTGGATGAGCTTTTGGATGCTCTAACACTCTGGGTTTGCTTTAAGGCCCTCAGGCAGTTTGATTGCATCTACGCAAGATAAACCCAATCAGCAGGATGTTGTGTTTTTTGAGAAAAATGGACTTCTCCATGGACATTTTACACTTCCTTTCTTTAAAGATGAGGTTAAGGTAGGTGCCTGAGTTGTTTTACCATCAAATTTAGAGGACTTTGCACAGCTGTAGAGAAGAAGATTTGTATTTGATATGGGTATGTAAATAGAAGCCCCAGAGTAGACAGTAATAAAAATAGTGGCTTCCTATGACTGAATTTTTTTTTAGAAACCAAATTGTTTTTCCTAAGGAGATTTTGTAGAGAAGAAATAGCATTCCTTCCTCACCCTAGATAAAACACAGAAAGGAAATAGAAATGCCAGTTTTTATTGTTTATTTTGACAAAAGCATAATTCTTCCAGTGATAAAGATACTTGCCATTTTTAACATGTAAACAAGGAGGTTGTGTACCATTTGGATCTTCACTGGAGCGAAAACAAATCATGGTAATTTTTAATTATGTAAAAATTTTAATATATTAAAAGTTGAGAGAAGAGTTTAATGAACTCCTATGTACCTATTACTTACTTTCAACAGATATGTACCAGCATTTTGCAAAATTATTTTCATCTATTCTTCACTCTTTGCCCCGCCCCCTACACACACACTTTGTAAAAATTTCCTAGGGTTTTAATTTTAAAAATCATATTTTCAATATTCATTTCTCTAACAGTTGAGAACATTTTTCTTAATACAACCACAATTCCATTATGATACTTTACAAAATTAGTAATAATTCCTTAATATTATCTAATATCTAGTCCATATTCAAATATTCTTGATTGTCTAAAAATGTCACCTTCATTTGGTTAAGTATTTAAACATAATGCATTTTTTTGAAGTCCTCTACATATGATGACAGAGATTTTTTTAATAACTCCATAGGTTAGTAATTTACAGCTAGGGATCAACTCAAGTGTGGGATTATTTGACTTGTGAGAGCAGGGAATTCAGCTATCATAAAAATTTTGAGGTAAATATATAAAGGCCAGTGACAGGTCTTTTTTCCCTCCTAGGTTAATGACCTTCTCTGGAATGCAGATTCCACTGTGCTTGCAGTTTGGCTGGAAGACCTTCAGAGGGAAGAAAATTCCACTCTAAAAACCTATGGTAAGACAGCTCTAGTACCTCAGCCTCCTGCCCCATATAATGTAATTGAAAGTAGTAGGCCATGGAGTTTCCTTTATCCTTTTCACTTAGTCTTGTAATGGAATCAGAGATAACTGAGGGGCGTAGGTAGAGATGAGGGAGTGGTTAGCTTTTGGTGGGATGGATTTCAGTTATATATCAGGCAGGGTCTCTAGAGAAATAGAATCAGGGTAAGCTGGCTGGTTGGAAATTCAGTGAAGAGTTGATGTTGCAGTCTTGAGTCCAATATCTGTGGGACAGGCCCGCAGTCTGGAAACTCGGGCAAGATTCTCTGTTACAGTCTTGAGGCAAAATTCCGTTTTCCATGGGAGGCCTTAGTTTTTGCTCTTAGGCTCTATGAACTCTTTGGCTGAGATTTATCCACATTATGGAGGATAGTCTGCTGTACTTAAAGTCAGCTGATTATAAAGGTTAATGACATCCGCAGAATACCTTCCCAGCAACGTCTAGACTAGTGTTTGATCAAGCAACTAGACACCATAGCCTAGCCAAGTTGACATGTAAATTATCACAAGTCATCAGTGCTTTCTCTTCATGGATGGTACCACTGTAGCAAATAAAAATGCTAGCCAAAGGAATACTGTGGAAGTGAAAGAGAAATGAGATTAGATATAAGTAAGAATCTTCTATAGCTTTTAAATTGCAAATCAAATTGTAAATATGTATTTTTCAGTGTATATTTAATATGTGAAAGCATTAGAAAATAAAGATGCGAAGAAGAAGAGTTCTTCCGTAATTCTGTCACTCAGTAATAATCACTAAAGTTTCTTGTCTTCCAGATTTTATGTATACATCTCAGTAAAGCTATGATCTCATTTTTGTTAAATATGTAGGTATGATACCTGCAGTTTTGTAACTTGCTTTTACAGTGTGTCACAAACTTTCCATTTCAGATATCTGTCTGTGTCATTTTAAATTGCTGTATATTCATTTATGCTACAGTTTATTAAATCTTCGTTGTTAGACATTTAAAGTTTTGTAATTTTTCACTGTCATCAATAGCAGTGCACTGAACATTTTTTTCATAAATCTTTTCATTTGCTTGATTATTTTCTGAATGGCTTTCAAACTTTTTAATCAATAGAACTTTAACTGAAATGTTATTGAGAAGTTCATTCATTCATTTATTCATTCAACACAATAGTTCTCAACCCTGGCTGCAGCTTTAGGAAAAAAAAAAAAATGCTACCAATGTCTTATTTCAGAGCTGCTCTCAGTGTGTTATAATGGGGACTATACATCAGTATTAAATTTAAAAAAAAAAGCTTGCAGGTGATTTTTTTTTGTAAACACTGACATTTATTTACTTATTTTTAATTTTATTTATTTATTTATTTTTGGCTGTGTTGGGTCTTCGTTGCTGTGTGCGGACTGTCTCTAGTTGCGGCGAGTGGGGGCCACTCTTCCTTGTGCTGCGTGGGCTTCTCATTGCAGTAGCTTCTCTTGTTGTGGAGCACGGGCTCTAGGTGCACAGGCTTCAGTAGTTGTGGCGCATGGGCTTAGTTGTTCCGCGGCATGTGGGATCTTCCCAGACTAGGGCTCGAACCCATGTCCCCTGCATTGGCAGGCGGATTCTTAACCACTGTGCCACCAGGGAAGTCCCCAGGTGATTTTTTAATGTGTAGCCAGAGTTGAGAACCACTGATTAACCAGGTGTTAACGGCTGGCCCTGTGATATGCTCAGGATAAAAGTGCAGCTGCAAGAACAGCCACAGTGTCTGTCCTCACAGAGCATAAGCATGTAGTCTAACTTAACCCAGAGGTAGGTTGAAGTATAGTAGTAGCCTCGTTTGAGAACTAGGTTGGATTTGCTGTGATTGCTGAGTTAAGAATTAGTGATGAGGGAGATGTTTAAAGAAAAGAAATTCCTTAATATAATTAAAATCTTCATTTATGTGTGTCATCTGTTTAACAGAGGTTGGCTTTGACATGATTAGGTCTTTTTTTTCCAGCTTTATTGAGATATAATTGACATATAACATGTACATTCAGGAGCTACAATGTGATGATTTGATGCATGCATGTACTGTGAAATGTTTGCCACAGTAAGGTTGATTAACTCATCCTTCACTTCGCATAATTACCATTTTTGTTGTATGGTGAGAACTTTCTTTTGGCTGCGTTGGGTCTTCATTGCTGCGTGCGGGCTTTCTCTAGTTGTGGTGAGCAGGGGCTACTCTTCGGTGCGGTGCGCGGGCTTCTCATTGTGGTGGCTTCTCTTGTCACGGAGCACAGGCTCTAGAGCGCAGGCTCAGTAGTTGTGGCGCATGGGCTTAGTTGCTCCACTTGCCTCCATGCAAGCTTCAGTAGTTGTGGCACGCAGGCTCAGTAGTTGTGGCACATGGGCTCAGTAGTTGTGGCTCGTGGGCTCTAGAGCGCAGGCTCAGTCGTTGTGGCGCACGGGCTTAGTTGCTCCGTGGCATGTGGGATCGTCCCAGACCAGGGCTCGAACCCGTGTCCCCTGCATTGGCAGGCGGATTCTTAACCACTGCACCACCAGGGAAGCCCGGTGGGAACATTTTAAATCTACTCTTGTGGCAACTTTCAAGTATACAATACAGTATTGTTAACTGTAGTCACCATGCTATACATTAGATCTCTGGAACGTGTGACTGAAGGATTTGTACTCTTTGACCAACTTCTTCCTATTTCCTGCGCACTACAGGTTTTGGTCTTGTTCTTTTACGGGTAACTGCATGCTAATCTCTCTTGGACATAACTGCATGCAAAACACCTGGAAGAAAATAATAAGCGTCTTAAGCGTAATACAACATAGTGATGCTAGTCTAGTGCTCTTGGATTGAGTGTTTTAATACTTTTAATCTAATTGCCAAATTTTCTTCTTTCTAAGTCTTTATGAAAAAAAACAACTCACTAAAGCACTGTCCTATGGTAGGAGCCTTCCATCGTCATGATCATAAAGTTTGAAGGTAGAGGTAGAAATGAACACGTGTGCTTCTGACCTTATTGATGCTTAATATTTTATCCTCATGACAAACTATACTTTAACAATTATTGTTAATATTATTATCTTAATGAAGAGGCTGAGCAGAAAGGGTCATTTGAAAAAGAAAAGGGTGTCCTCATCCCTCTCTAGCAAGCGGTACGAAGTCTGGTCCTCAGACCCCTGCCTCTGATGGCCTCCTTTTCCTTTTCCCCTGCAGTTCAGCTCTGGACTGTTGGAAACTATCACTGGTATCTCAAGCAAAGCCTGCCCTTCAGCACCTGTGGGAAGAGCAAGATTGTGTCTCTGATGTGGGACCCGGTGACCCCATACCGGCTGCATGTTCTCTGTCAAGGCTGGCATTACCTCTGCTATGACTGGCACTGGACGACTGACCGGAGCTCAGGAGAGAATTTAAGTGACATGGCAAATGTGGCTGTTGTTGATGGAAGTAAGGAGCTGGAAAGTGTGTCCTTGGGCCCGCAGGGGGCCTGAGCCAGGAGCCTGCAGATGTGGTAGTTTGACTGAAACAGTGCAGGATTTTTATTTGATTGATTATTCTGGTTGTTTGGTTTGTTTTTACTTGTTTTGGTTTCGATTGAATGGGAACGCCCTTAGGTGAGTCGTGTACTCCCCTGAGAACCATGGTCTCTCCTCTCCCCCTGCCTCCCTCAACTCCCTTTTCTACTACAGCCATGGCCTTTACACATTTACTTGTCTGGGCTTTGAAGACATTGACGTTTCTGACCCTGGGTGGAGAGGAAGACAACAGTAGGCTTCTGGCGTTGGTGTGTCAGCCTTGTCTTTGTGCCCTGACATAGAGTTGCGTTGACCCTCACACCACTCCATTATGTTGCTTTATTTTTTGATATATATTTAATTTATATATATAATTTGCTTGCTAATTATATACCTTTCCAGTATCTTCAGTTCAAGTTACAGACATCTGCCTAGTACTCGGATTGGATTGGTGTTTTTTAATTAGGTTGAGGGTTTTTGTTTAGTGAGGGGAAAGAAACTAGGGAAAGTCAGTCTTTCCTGAATAGACAGTTTATTTATTGCTGATGACCTAAAGGAAAACTTGCTTCTAAGGTTGTAACGTGAGTTGATGTACTAATTTATGTTTTATGTAGTGATCACAGTACTGATTTTACAATCATATGTTCTATATAGAGGACTTAAGCACATATGCCTTATTACCAGATCCATGCACAGGGAAGTGCTTTAAGGATTTTGGTTTATTCTGGCTTGGTTGCAGGCCCAGGTTTAAAGCTAGAACTCTGACCTTTTGGCCTGCTTGCCCTAGTCCCTGGCACCTGAAACTCCAAGCCCCGAGATGGACTGCTATAGGCCTGGAGGTGACAATAGCCAGATTTAGACAGAGCTCTGACACTTACTTCCCTCCTCTACACTGTATTTAAGCTTATTCATGATAAAAACACCAACAGTTACTTTTAAGAATCGCTGTATATTTTCTACCACCATTATTTTCTACCACCATTATTAATATTTTCCACCATGGAAAATCCCATGGGAAAGATGGAGATGCAGATGGTAGAGCAGAGTGCATTTGCTTACATCTGGTACTGTGCTGTTCAGGTGCCTTGTTTTACGAATTGAACATTCATGTGTCTCATCCTCTTTCTCTCTCGCGTGCAGACAGGGTATTGGTGACAGTCTTCCGGCAGAGTGTGGTTCCACCTCCCATGTGCACCTACCGACTGCTGCTCCCACACCCTGTAAATCAAATCATGTTCTCGGCACACCCTAAAAAGAGCAATGACCTCGCTGTCCTCGATGCCAGTAACCAGATTTCTGTTTATAAATGTGGTATGTTTAAAAACTGTTATCAGGATGTTCTGAATCAAATCTACACGAAAGCAAATTACAGTTTGGTGTTGCATTAGCTCTAGGGCTTCCAAAAATTTTGAAGTTTATAATTAATATCATTCTTACTGTGATGTTTAATTGACTTGCAGGGTTTTTTCTGTGTTTGTGGGGGGGTGTTCAATCCTACTCTGGCTAATAAGAACAATTCCTTTTGCTTTGTTGAATTTGAAGGGTTAGTTATTTAAGAATAATTCTCAACCCTAGAAAGAACGTAGTATCTCATTACATCCTTAACATTGCCATTGCATATATTTTCAGTTGATCTCACAGCTTTTTAGGAGCTGTGTCAGAGGTGGAGTTTTTCCGTTTTATAGATAAGGGAACAGCATGCCGGAGGGTTTGCAGTCTGCTTGAGCAAGAAAGGACAAGGACCTCTACTTGGGTGTTTTAGCGTCTAATCTAGTTGTCTTTCCACAGTCCCATTGCTGCCAGTTTCTGGTTGCTTTCCTGATATACTTGAAGAACCTGAAATTTGTGAATTCTATGGTTGTATCGTAGGTTATACTGGCTCATGGCAGTGGTAGCCTTGTTTTCAAATAAGTTTTGAATTCTTAGCCTGAAAGGTAGGCAGAAATTTAATTTAAGAAAGAGGTTGAGATGTGGTTATTTTCTAGATTGCTTTATTTGTAAAGTGGATTACCTTCTAGAGCCCATTAAATGCAGAACCCCATATCCTTAGTATCAGGAAAAATGTTTGTAGTTTACTATGATAGTATTTGCATTTTTTTTTCCTAGGTGATAGTCCAAGCATAGACTCTACGGTGAAACTGGGAGCTGTGGGTGGAAATGGATTTAAAATTTCTCTTAGAACACCTCATCTGGACAAGAGCTACAAGTAGGTTGTTCTTAGTTGCCTTGGACCTCTGGGCACAGAAGCAGCCAGCATTTAGTCCTAAATTCAGCCAGCTGTTATTATCTTATCCTGTGCCTGTTGCTCAGTGGAACAAGAAGTAGATACAACACCTTGGTCCTGGTTTTACAGCCTGGTTGGAGAAGTCAGTTACCTATATATCTGAATATCATATATGCTGATGGGTGGCAATGGAGCATAAGTCTTAGGCTGACTTAGAACCCATTCCCCCAACATCCCTGGGGGGATTTTCAACAGGGAAAATCCCATGGGAAAGATGGAGATGCAGATGGTAGAGCAGAGTGCATTTGCTTACACAAATGAGGATATGTACATTGTTAATGTGCGGCTGACCTAATGCAGTCTCTAGTTTGTCTCATCCTACAATGCAGAACTTTTGGTTGCTGTGTTTTGAGGCTCTCATGTTGCAAATCAGAATGCATTTTCCTATTGAAACAGTACTACAAACAGTTGGATATAATTGAATACCTCAGGTGCACTATAGGCATTGTAAAATGACCCAGAAGCCAAATTATTAATTATAAGTCCATTTCTGTGAGAACCCAGAATTTGATTGTGTTCTATTTAATAAGCCCATGTTCTTAACTAACGCAGTACTTTGTCTCCTGGGTGCATTTATTTCTAAATTAATGGGAATAATGAGCAAATAACTGAATATAATAAAATGTTTCTTAAATGCCAATATATGCAATATATTTAATGAATATATTTCCTACCTGTGTATGATTTGGGAGCTGTCTATATAATGCTTAGTAGTTTTTCAAAGAGCATGTACATGGATTATTTCATTTCACAGACTTGAAAGTTTAGAGGACAGATATAAGGCAAACTAGAAAGCATGCGGAAATTGAGAATATAGTTTCATTTTTTAAAAAATTGTGAGAAGGATAGCTCTAAGTCATTTAGAGAAGATTTCATGAAGGGCATAAATAACTTACCTTGAACCTTGAAAAAGAGATAGGTTTAGGATTGCCAAAGGATTGAGAATGTTAAGTGTGGTGGACAGAAGAGTGTCAGTGAGAACCCGAGGCAGGAATGCTCCTGCGTGGGGCTGAATGCAGTGAAGAGACTGAGTCCAGGGAGAGCTGGTTGAGTAGGAAGATCAGACTAGTGACTCAGCTTCAGTGGGTGCTGAGGACCTGCTGCTTGAGCTGAAAGGCAGGAAGGAGCCATTGTGAGTTCCCGCGTGAAGTAGTAAAAACAGGCCCTCCTCCAGTGTCTGAATGCTACAGGAGGAAGGCATTAGCGGCAAAGAAGTCATCTCCCAAACAAATTAGTCATTTTGATACGAGATGCTTAGGATCCGTTCAGCTGAGGCCTAAATATCTTCTGGAGCCTGGTTTGAATGCTGGTGAATGGTAACAACGGAAGACGGCTGGGGTTTATTGGTGTAGGGCCTGGGGCAGTCAGTTTTTCTTGTGTAGTCAGTTTCTTGAAATGTTCTCTTCAAATCTAAAGATCTCAGAGTATAAGATACTTAATTTTAAATACTAGAAAAATGTATTCTTAAGCCAGGCAAGCATTATTTTTGGATTTTCTGGTATTGGGCATTACCTCAGGTTTTGTCCCTCCAAATAATTAGGAGTTGACTATATATAAAATGGTTCATCCTTCATTCAGGAAAATCTCGGTGATGTTAAAGTTTTATTCATGTTTTGAAAATTCTTCGATGTTTAAAACAGAATTCAGTTTGAGAACAGTGAAGATGAAGAAGTAAACCCACTGAAGCTTGGCCTTCTCACCTGGGTTCAGGAAGACGTTTTCCTGGCTGTGAGCCACAGTCAGTCCAGCCCACAGTCTGTCATTCACCATCTGACTGTGGCCCCTTCTGCGATGGATGACGAGCAGGGACAGCTCAACATTAGGTATTCCAACAATTCGCTGTATTCCATGTGTTAATAAGCAGATAGAGTTAGGCTTCTTTTATGAGCATGGGACTTTTTTTTTTTTTACTTCCAGTGAGCAGGGTTGAGGGGCAGTGGCTTCCTTTTTAGACATACTTAGCAAGAGGGTTAAGTCTAGTTTTTAGTCATGTCAAAATATAGACTAAAATACATCAAGAAGTGGTGAAAAATAGCACAAATGCCAAGAGATGAGGCAAAACATTTTTAAGGTGTGTTAAAAATTTTCATTCACCTTATATTCCAGCAGAGTAATTATTAGCCTATGAGAATTAGCCACTCTAATTACCCTTGTTAGTTATTAAAATCGACTATGAGATCTATATATATGCACTTCATTTTGATTTAGTGACTTCAAAATACTTCTTCCAGCCTCCTATACATTTTGTTTGGCACTTGATTGCATTTATTACTAGAAAGCCTCTTCTGTTTTTCTTTGCTAAAATTTCATAGCTCCCTGGCCCTGAGTTTCATTTTGATTCCCGACTGCATCTTTGTCACGTAACAGGTTTCATTAATGAATGTTGTTTTCTGTATCGCAAGCCCTGTTGTGCACCAGATAGCGTTGTGTGGACAGCTCCAAGAAATCCTCAGGTTTCCAAAACTCGGCACCTTCGGCATACATTGATAGTAATCCCCAGATTCACATGTAATTAAAGTTCTGCTGGTTAGGTTTAAATTCTGAAAACCGTTGTTGCAAAATTAGGAACCTTTCTTTATTGTATACATGAAGTATATTCCAAATGCAGTCATTAACTTCTAATCTTTGAATGTTACTGCTTCATATTTTTAAAAAAATATTTATTTATGATTTATTTTGGCTGCGCCAGGTCTTAGTTGTGGCACGCAGGATCTTTTTTAGTTGCGTCATGTGGGATCTAGTTCCCCAACCAGGGATCCAACCCGGGCTCCCTGCATTGGGAGCATGGAGTCTTAACCGCTGGCCCCCCAGGGAAGTCCCAGTAATGCTTCACATTTTTAAAGGTTTTGTGCATATGTCTGGATGCAGAATATGTTCTAGCTGCATGCAGACTTAACAGGGGCTTCCTTTGGAAAACAGAGCAATTTACATTAGAAATGCCTAAATTATGCATGTTTCTACTACTAAAAATTTGAAATTTTTTATCATTATCTTGTAGAAGGTAAATGCGGTCATCTCATTTGCTATAAAGGAAGTGAGAAGTCATTTAAAATATATTTCTGCTGCTTTGACTTTTGTTTCTCAAAAAAGACTATTTTATTCATACAAAATGTTAATGTCTTTGACAAATATATAGTCCCCCAATTAGCTTATACCTTACATTTACTATAGCTTGTGCTTTGTAAAAGGTACCCTTTTAAGTGCTTTTCCTATATTAACTCACTTATTTCTCACAACACCTCTCTGAAGTATGTACTGTTGGCGCCCTCATTTGACAGCTGAGACAGCTGAGGCACAGAGCAGTTTAAGTAACTTGCCTGAGATAACGCAGGTGGAGCCAGGATCCAGTCCCAGCCATTGCACCTCCAGAGTCTATTCCTTTAACTTCTCAGATAACTTATCCTCCCCAAATTTGTGGCATCTTGGGGTTTTTGTAGATTTGTTTAAAACTCTTTGAATAAATGTTAGCATTGGCACCATTTGCTTTTATCATACCTCTTCCACTTCCTTTAAGACATGTCTACTCTTGGTTCATTGACTCAGGAAAAAATATAATGGCAATAACAGATTCCTCTCTTCCCATTAAGGGAGACCCACAGATTTCTATGAATGAATATAATAGCAATATAGGTATTAAGCGTGCTTACTTTCCCACAGATTCACTGCTTTATTTAATGCAATAAATTGAAATAAGTTGCAATAAGTTATATAAAGTTGCTGCCAGAATAGGAGTGATGACCTCACAATGTAGACACCTACTTACTGACATTGTGGAAAATGTCATGTGACAGGTAATTGCTTTACCTGGGCTTGCGCTTGCAATAGTTTATCTATTAGTGTGTATATACATATGTGTGTGCATTTATTATGTTTATGTTATATTGAAATAGGCAGTGCAGCACCAAAGGAAAATTGCTTCTTTTTCTGTTTTGCAAAATCAATGAAATGTCACTACTTTTGAGAAAAACAGTCTGTTCGCACCTCCTTCACTTCCTTTGTTTTTTATTTTACTCTTGTCAGTTCATCTGTGACAGTGGATGGGGTCATAATCAGTCTGTGTTGCAACTCCAAGACCAAGTCAGTAGCACTGCAGGTGGCTGGTGGTCAGATACTTAAGTACCTTTGGGGTGAGTATCAAAATGTTAGGAAAGCGGGGGGCTTCCCTGGTGGCGCAGTGGTTGAGAGTCCGCCTGCCAATGTAGGGGATGCGGGTACGTGCCCTGGTCCGGGAGGATCCCACATGCCGCAGAGCAGCTGGGCCCGTGAGCCATGGCCGCTGAGCCTGCGCGTCTGGAGCCTATGCTCCACGGTGGGAGGGGCCACAGCAGTGAGAGGCCCGCGTACCAAAAAAAAAAAAAGGAAAGCATGTTTATGACTTACGTAGATATTTAATTCTTGAGTACATATACTTGTATCTTATCAGTGTTGCCGTGATTATTAGGTCTTTTAACTACCCTGAAAAACCCTAATCTATAGAGTAGAATTAGCTGGTGTGTTCTCCCTGTATTTTCTCTTGTAATGAACTGGAGTACTTTACTGAGTTTCCAAAACACATTTGGAAAGTGATTTAAATTGCATGTTAAGTATTTTAGCAAGTATTAATGTAACAGTTTTTTTTTTTACAAAGAGCGGATCAGCTCTTGGTAAACCTCATCTGCCAATCCTGCAGAATCACCCTCTCTGGCTGTTGAACCATGGAAGAACCCTGGTGGATTTCCTGTTCGATTTCCTTATCCGTGCACACAGACCGAACTGGCCATGGTTGGAGGAGAGGTAAGTAAACACAGGCAGAAAAACTTACCACTTAGAGCAGTGACCCAGGAACTGATAGCATTAAGTAGAAAGAGTGTGTACTTTGGAGGTGGACCTGAGTGTCCACTAAATCTCAAGGCAACAATGAGAAGTTACTCACTCTCAACAATGAGAAGTTTCCTGAGCCTCAGCCTCTCAATCTCTGAAATGGGATTAAGAGATTGCATGTAGTAGTTAGTTGATTCCTTTCCTTGGAAGTATAAATTCAAAAATAGAAAAATGCAATTGGCAGACTTTTATCCCCATTTGTACAAAACATTCAAAGTTAGTTTATAAGTAACTTTTGGGGACAACAGAAATGTAATCTTGAAACTAGTATTCAGTAGGTTATCATTCATCAAATATTAGAATGCCTATAATTGTGGCCGGTGGTAGATACAGTGGTTACAAAACCAAACAGCTGACTAGTTCCTGCCCTTCTGGAATTTTTAATCTATCAATACGGGTATGGCTGTCCCTTCTGATAGAATGAAGTAAATGAGCAGGGTGTAATGGTAGAGAATAGAGAAGTGTTTGAGGCTAGTTAGAGGATGGTAGCTGTGAGGATGGGGAGACCAACTTTTGGTGGTCTGGGAAAGCCTCTAGGAGGTGGTGGTGTGTGTGCTGAGATGTGAAGAAAAAGAAAGCTCTATCTCTAAGAAAGGGAGAGTTCCAGGGAGGAGGAACTATCCATACTGTGAGCTTAGAAGAGCTCAGCTTACTCAAGGAACCTAACGGAAGCAATGGCTAGTCCTTAGTGATAGGCCATGGGAAGGAGTGTGGCTTTGCTCATTTAACATAGATTGAAAATTGATGATTGTAATCAGGGAGTAGTGTGATGTGCTTCATGGTTTGAAAGGTTATCCTGGCTGCCCAGTAGAGAGTAGGTTGAAAGGGAGGAGAGTGGAAGTGGCTGTGAGTGGAGGCAGTGAGGGGCCAAAAGGTGATACGTTTGAGACATGCGTAGGAGATGGAAACGGCGGGGCTTGCTGATGCACTGGATGGCGTCATAGCACACTCTGCACTGGACCAACCACATCTTAGGCATCTTCAGTCCCCGTTACAAGGACCTAGATGTGAAATCATAGGGCAATGGAACCATGTAATAGAAAAGTTTGGTTTAACTAGTTTGGTTAGAGTTGTTTGTAATTTCATATTTCATTTCTTTGCAGGAATGTGTCCTCGGTCTGACTGATAGATGTCGCTTTTTCATCAATGGCACTGAGGTATCAAGGCTTGTTCTGATACTGGATCTTTTTCAGTCTTGGCTCCAAGTAATATAGCTAACTCTCCCCTTTGCCTCCCTGACCTTTTGTAGGTTGCTTCAAATATCACATCATTTGCAGTATATGATGAGTTTTTATTGTTGACAACTCATTCCCATACTTGCCAGTGTTTTTGCCTGAGAGATGCATCATTGAAAAGTAAGTTTTCAGTGTATAAAATAGAAAATAGTCCCTGTTCTAATAAGTTCTTAAGTCTTGATGACTTAAGATTGTTGCATACTTTGGCTTTTTATCATGGAGTCCTAGACTGGAGAAAACTTTTCAAGTTCATTTACTTAGCCCCTAATCTCAACATGATATCTCAGTTGAATCACTCCACATCAGTTAGCAAAGAGAAGGAGGTCCTTCCTTAAGCAGCACATCCTAAGGTAAACAAACAATTTTCAGGAAATTTTTTAATATAACTAATATTTTACTTTGAATTACCATGTAGGCACCAAACTGGCAATATGCTCAATCTTCTTTGTAATCTTCCTTTTCTCACTGTGGCAACCCTCCATTGTATATCTGAAGGACTCCATCTCATGGCTCGTAGGAAATCGGCTGCATTTTTTTCTGTGTTCCACGTCCCCCCACCCAGCGTGTATGTGTGCGCATGCACACAATTTTCTTATGAAAAAAAAAAAAGCCCACTTATTTTCTTTGCTTCTATTGATAACTTGGAAACAGGGAATCTTTCACTGATACGATCGTAGCTTTATCAGTACACTAAGACAGAGAGAAGGTGCCCAGTCCTCCCTGTGTTTTCCATATCAGTTGAGACGTTGTGTATGGGCATGTGCATGAGGGCTCTGTGAGAGAGCACAAAATTCTGGGATAAGGTTGTTTATCAGAGGGGCTAATGGTCTTGAGGCTGAGTAAGAGAGCAGTACGGCTTAGTTGTTAATTGCTTCCTTCTACTTTGGATAACGTGCAGTTTCAGCTGCGGTTAGTGGAGAGTGGCTTGTCCTGACAGTGATTCTTAAGGCTTAGCCTATGGTGTCTTTAGCATTACAGGCAGGTCTGAGCAGCAGCCATGTGTCTAATGGGGAATCTCTGCGGAAGGTGGAGAGGGGTTCACGCATTGTCACTGTTGTGCCCCAGGACACAAAGCTTATATTACAGGTAAGCTGATTTTTCAGGCTATGTTTCTGATAGTCATTTGACAGTAAATACCAAACAGAATTCTTGTGGATTATATTTTAAGCTGTCTTATCATTTGTGTTAAGTTATTATAAGCCTTTCTTTGCTAAGTTCTCTGTTAGCTTTATACAAAGGAGTGTTAATACAGGTTCTGCCCCGTAAGGCTAAGAGGGAAACTTCTCTTAAAAGTCAAAATAAATTTTGAGCATAACTAAATTTTGCCAAAGATATGCTCATTTTACAGTGTTGTGTTAGTTCTCTAAGAGGTAAAATTGTATATCCTGGGTATTTAATTTTTTTCTATTTAGTTAAAAATGTTATTGATTTGATTTATTTATTTTAAGATGCCAAGGGGAAACTTAGAAGTTGTTCATCATCGAGCCCTGGTTTTAGCTCAAATTCGGAAGTGGTTGGACAAGTAAGTACCATGTATATGAGTAGTTAGCTTATTGTTATGACTTATGTGTGAAGACAGCAAGTATTTCATTAAGATTTTTAAAACTTAAAAGTCTAAATCTTTCATTACATATATCTTCAATCAGGTTCTCAGAGGCTCTCTTTTTTTCACACTTTGATTCTTATATGGTGTAATAAACATTCCTAGCAGAAGGAATCATGAGGCTCATTGTACGAAACAGGGCTTCCTAGCCTAAGGGGAACGATATAGGCTTTAGATGGCCTATGAACCTGGGGAATTTTTGCACCATCCTGTGTCTATGTGTATTTCTCTTGGTAGAAGGCCCAAGGCTTTCAGCAGACTTATAAAAAGGCCTGTGACCCAAAAATGCCTGAGCCACTGTTGTGAAGGAAATGATCCATTGTTTGAATCTCTGAATTTGGGGGAAACTTTATATTGGAAAGATGTTTACTAACATTTTATTAAAAAAGAAAGTAGCTCTAAGTTCCATAATGATTTTCTTGTGTGCGTGTGTGTGGATATAGTCCTCAACCGGCCATGATGACTAAATCACACCTTTTAGGATGGTAAATGAATCTGGTCCCTGATTTTTTTCATTCTATGATTTCAGAGAAGAATTCCAGTAGTAGTTGGGCTATAGTCTTAATTTTAACTGGTTTATATCATTATGAAAATATGCTGAGTCCAGGGAGCTTACTTTTTGTGAAATGCCCTCTCTGTCCATTTTCTGTCTCTTCACAGACTAATGTTTAAAGAAGCATTTGAATGCATGAGAAAACTGAGAATTAATCTCAATCTGATTCATGATCATAACCCTAAGGTAACATTCTAAATCTGATATTTATCATAGCTTACCTTAGACTTGAACTAAGATGATATGAACTAAAATGTTTTACCTTTTTTTATTCTTTTCTTGGGTAGGTGTTTCTTGAAAATGTGGAAACCTTCATAAGACAGATAGATTCTGTAAATCATATTAATCTGTTTTTCACAGAATTGAAGTAAGTATTTTGAATAATTCATGAGTATCACATGCATAATTTTCTCTCTTCTGGTTAAGGAAATCAGACAGATAAATAGAGGAGAAAAATTACTTTTCAATATAATTTTTTTAATCTCTAACTCTTAGATGCCACATGTACTGGATTTTCAATCTTTTCCCTTTTTAAAACTAAGACTTTAAAAGATGTCATTTAGAATTATTATTTGACTTTAATTTTAGGTGTACATAAAAAACTATTAATTGAAATAAATGGTGTCTTTTTCTGCAATGACTTTTTTCTAACTTTCTATTTTTTTCTAACTTTTTAATGAAAAATTTTAAACATATAGAAAAGTTGAGAAAATTGTCCAGTGAGCATCCTGTACCAACACCTAGATTCTACAGTTCATATTTTCCTGTATTTGCTTTATCACTATTTCCCATGTGTCCATCCACCATTCTTTTTTTTTTTCCTAATGCACTTTTTAAAAAAATTAATTTATTTTTGCCTGCATTGGGTCTTCGTTGCTGCGTGTGGGCTTTCTCTAGTTGTGGTGAGCGGGGGCTACTCTTCGTTGTGGTGCACAGGCTTCTCATTGCGGTGGCTTCTCTTGTTGCAGAGCACAGGCTCTAGGCACGCAGGCTTCAGTAGTTGCGGCATGTGGGCTCAGTAGTTGTGGCTCACGGGCTAGAGAGCGCAGGCTAAGTAGTTGTGGCGCACGGGCTTAGTTGCTCCGTGGCATGTGGGATCTTCTCAGACCAGGGCTCAAACCTGTGTCCCCTGCATTAGCAGGCGGACTGTTAACCACTGCGCCACCAGGGAAGTCCCCACCCTTCATCTTTACTTTAGACAAATTTCGAGGTAATTACAGGCATCAGTCCACTTTACCTGTCAGTACTTCACCTTGCATAACATTAACTAGAGCATATTCTTTGTGTACGGGGTCCCCCCGCATGTCAAATTTATATATAATGAAATGCACAGATTATAAGTGTACCATTCACTGAGTTTTGACAAAGGTATACTTCCATGTAACCTTGACCCCTATCAAGATAGAGAACATTTCCTTCATCTCAGAAAGTTCCCCCAAATCCCTTCTCATTTATTCTTTGTCTGCACCCTCTTGGCAACTGCTTTTTTGAGTTTTTCACTGTAGATCAGTTTTGCCTGTTCAAGAACTTTATATAAATGAATCATATAGTATACTGTCTTGAGATTCATCCATATTTTTGCATGTATCACTAGTTTATTCCTTTTTATTGCTGAGTAGTATGCCATAGTGTAAACATACTGCAGTTTATTTCTTCATTCTCCTGTGGGTGGACAGCTGGACTGTACCCAGTTTGGGGCTATATGAATGTAACATCTGTAAACATTAACATACAAGTCTTCTGTGGACATGTTTCCATTTTCTCAGCAAATTTTTCCATTTTTCACCATATATGAATATTTTTAAAATTAAACTGTCTTCCAAAAGCCATTTTTTATTTATTATCTCATCGGCACTCCAACATATATGTTAGTAGTTTGATAGCTGGGACATGTGTTCAGTTAGTGACCTTGTAATACACACTTGTTCTCAGGGAAGAAGATGTTACAAAAACCATGTACCCTCCTCCAGTTACCAGCACTGTCCAGCTGTCCAGCGATCCTGATGGGAAAAAAGTAGACCTTATCTGCGATGCTATGAGAGCAGCCATGGAGAACATAAATCCTCACAAGTACGTGTGCTGTCGTTAGTTGGCATCTTTTGAGTAACAGAAGTGTGTAGTTGTTTCTCTTCAGCTTGCTCATCTTTCTTATTCTGGTGTACTTCACTTATTACTTCAGGTACTGCCTATCAATACTCACCTCTCACGTGAAAAAAACCACCCCAGAACTGGAAATTGTGCTGCAGAAGGTACACGAGCTTCAAGGTAGAGACATGCTGACAGAGTGTGTGTATCGGGGCCTCGACTGACATCGGGTCTTTGGTCTTCTGGAGATCACACTGACAGGACCAGGGTCACATCACTGATTTGGCGTGTGGCTTTTTCGTCTCCATTTTAAAACCTGGGTCCATTTCTTTGAATGCTGCCCTATAAAGCTTGTACAAGAGTCAGGGCTTCCCTGGTGGTGCAGTGGTTGAGAGTCCACCTGCCGGTGCAGGGGACGCAGGTTCGTGCCCCGGTCTGGGAAGATCCCACATGCCGTGGAGCGGCTGGGCCCGTGAGCCATGGCCGCTGAGCCTGTGTGTCCGGAGCCCGTGCTCCGCAACGGGAGAGGCCACAACAGTGAGAGGCCCGCGTACCACAAAAAAAAAAAAAAAAAAAAAAGAGTCAAAAGAATATATTCATCTGGTGTCCAGTTCTGCCAGGAAAACGTATTACTTTGTCTTTTTGGTTATGTTGCTAGGTGTGTGGGTTTTTTCCCCAAATGGTTTTGTTCTGTTTTGTTTTCTTACACGCTGATAGGAAGTGCTGCACCTGTTCCTGATGCTGTGAGTGCTGAAGAGGCCCTGAAGTATTTGCTGCTTCTTGTAGATGTTAATGAATTATATGATCATTCTCTTGGGACCTATAACTTTGATTTGGTCCTCATGGTAGCTGAGAAGTCACAGAAGGTATGTGGAGTTACTACTTAGACATACTTCTCATTTTTGTTTATGCGAACATGGTAGTATGAAACAGTGCTCCTGACACTGCAGTGTTTGGTCTGATGTTAAGGCTGTGAGGACAGGCCTCGAGGCAGAACTGTTAGTCTCCAGGACCCATACTTCCAAGCTCATTCTCTGTCGCTGTTCTGGGCTTACCAAAGTGTTTTGATTGCTAGGTTGAGCAATCGAAATAAAATTACTGGGTTATTTTTAAGCTTATAGGCATTAAGTGTGAACAAATTCTTCTCTTATAAAGGAAATATAACAAATGATTCATATTCCAGTCGAGTTCTGTCATGTAGCTTCTTTTACCAGTGCAAATTGGGAACCTGGACAATATGCCCATATGTTAAGGCATTTTTACCAAAAGTGGTTTTATGTAGTTTGGTTTTATATATAATTAATATATGAATACACTACATATTTTTAAAATGATGTAGCTTTCGTTTCATGCTATAATTATTATATGTTTATTTTTATAAGTAATATAAACACGAGCAATAAAATTGTCCTTTAAAAAATTTTTTTTTAATTTTTAGGATCCCAAAGAATACCTTCCATTTCTAAATACACTTAAGAAAATGGAAGTGAATTATCAGCGGTTCACTATAGACAAATATTTGAAACGGTATGAAAAAGCCATTGGCCACCTCAGCAAATGTGGTAAGTGTGAGGGTTAGTATGTTTATTTCTGCTTCAAATATTCTTTGGAACTAGGGAGGGTATAAATTGCAATCAAATGTTAGTTTAGACAGACAGATTTCAATTTCCACACCTCAAAATGTTAACAATTACGTACG
>NW_021699737.1:0-12861 GCF_005190385.1 Monodon monoceros
AGGTAGGTTTATTCCTAGGTATTTAATTCTTTTTGTTGCAGTGGTAAATGGGAGTGTTTCCTTAATTTCTCTTTCAGATTTTTCATCATTAGTGTATAGGAATGCAAGAGATTTCTGTGCGTTAATTTTGTATCCTCCAACTTTACCAAATTCACTGATTAGCTCTAGTAGTTTTCTGGTGGCATCTTTAGGATTCTCTATGTATAGTATCATGTCATCTGCAAACAGTGACAGCTTTACTTCTACTTTTCCGATTTGGAGTCCTTTTATTTCTTTTTCTTCTCTGATTGCTGTGGCTAAAACTTCCAAAACAATGTTGAATAATAGTGATGAGAGTGGGCAACCTTGTCTTGTTCCTGATCTTAGTGGAAAGGGTTTCACTTTTTCACCACTGAAGATGATGTTGGCTGTGGGTTTATCATATATGGCCTTTATCATGTTGGTGTAAGTTCCCTCTATGCCTACTTTCCGGAGGGTTTTTATCTTAAATGGTGTTGAATTTTGTCGACAGCTTTTTCTGCATCTATTGAGATGATCATATGGTTTTTCTTCTTCAGTTTGTTAATATGGTGTATCACATTGATTGATTTGCATATATTGAAGAATCCTTGCATTCTTGGGATAAACCCCACTTGATCATGGTGTATGATCCTTTTAATGTGCTGTTGGATTCTGTTTGCTAGTATTTTCTTGAGGATTTTTGCATCTATGTTCATCAGTGATATTGGCCTGTAGTTTTCTTTTTCTGTGACAGCTTTGTCTGGTTTTGGTATCAGGGTGATGGTGGCCTCGTAGAATGAGTTTGGGCGTGTTCCTCCCTCTGCTATATTTTGGAATAGTTTCAGAAGGTTAGGTTTTAGCTTGTCTCTAAATGTTTGATAGAATTCACCTGTGAAGTCGTCTGGTCCTGGGCGTGCGTTGGAAGATTTTTAATCACCGTTTCCATTTCAGTGCTTGTGATTGGTCTGTTTATGTTTTCTGTTTCTTCCTGGTTCAGTCTCGGAAGGTTGTGCTTTTCTAAGAATTTGTCCATTTCTTCCAGGTTGTCCATTTTATTGGCATATAGTTGCTTGTAGTAATCTCTCATGATCCTTTGTATTTCTGCCGTGTCAGTTGTTACTTCTTTTTCGTTTCTAATTCTATTGATTTGAGTCTTCTCCCTTTTGTTCTTGATGAGTCTGGCTAATGGTTTATCTATTTTATCGTCTCAAAAACCAGCTTTTAATTTTATTGATCTTTGCTATTGTTTCCTTCATTTCTTTTTCATTTATTTCTGATCTGATCTTTATGATCTCTTTCTTTCTGCTAACTTTGGGGTTTTTTTGTTCTTCTTTCTCTAATAGCTTTAGGTGTAAGGTTAGGTTGTTTATTTGAGATGTTTCTTGTTTCTGAAGGTAGGAGTTTATTGCTATAAACTTCCCTCTTAGAACTGCTTTTGTGTATCCCATAGGTTTTGGGTCATCGTGTTTTCATTGTCATTTGTTTCTAGGTGTTTTTTGATTTCCTCTTTGATTTCTTCAGTGTCCTCTTGATTATTAAGTAGTGTATTGTTTAGCCTCCATGTGTTTGTATTTTTTACAGATTTTTTCCTGTAACGATCTAGTCTCATAGTATTGTGGTCGGAAAAGATACCTGATATGATTTCAATTTTCTTAAAATTTCCAGCGCTTGATTTGTGACCCAAGATATGATCTATCCTGGAGAATGTTCCATGAGCACTTGCGAAGAAAGTGTATTCTGTTGTTTTTGGATGGAATGTCGTATAAATATCAATTAAGTCCATCTTGTTTAATGGATAATTTAAAGCTTGTGTTTCTTTGTTTTCATGTTGGATGATATGTTCATTGGTGAAAGTGCTAAAGTCCCCTGCTATGATTGTGTTACTGTCAATTTCCCCTTTTATGGCTGTTAGTATTTGCCTTATGTATAGAGGTGCTCCTGTGTTGGGTGCATAAATATTTACAGTTGTTATATCTTCTTCTTGGATCGATCCCTTGATCATTATGTAGTGTCCTTCTTTGTCTCTTGTAATAGTCTTTATTTTAAAGTCTATTTTGTCTGATATGAGAATTGCTACTCCAGCTTTCCTTAGATTTCAATTTGAATGCAATATCTTTTTCCATTCCCTCACTTTCAGTCTGTACTTGTCCCTAGGTCTGAAGTGGGTCTCTTGTACACAGCATATATACAGGACTTGTTTTTTTATTCATTCAGCCAATCTGTGTCTTTTGGTTGGAGCGTTTAATCCATTTACGTTTAAGATAATTATCGATATGTATGTTGCTGTTACCATTTTCTTAATTGTTTTGGGTTTGTTACTGTAGGTCTTTTTATTGTGTTTCCCGCCTAGGGAAATTCCTTTAGCATTAGTTTTAAAGCTGGTTTGATGGTGCTGAATTCTCTTAACTTTTGCTTGTCTGTAAAGGTTTTAATTTCTCTGTCAAATCTGAATGAGATCTTTGCTGGGTAGAGTAATCTTGGTTGTAGGTTTTTCCCTTTCATCACTTTAAATATGTCCTGCCACTCCCTTCTGGCTTGCAGAGTTTCTGCTGAAAGATCAGCTGTTAACCTTATGGGGGTTCCCTTGTATGTTATTTATTGTTTTTCCCTTGCTGCTTTTAATATTTTTTCTTTGTATTTAGTTTTTGATAGCTTGATTAATATATGTATTGGCGTGCTTCTCCTTGGATTTATCCTGTATGGGACTGTGTGCTTCCTGGACTTGATTGATTTTCCTTTCCCATATTAGGGAAGTTTTCAACTATAATCTCTTCAAATATTTTCTCATTCCCTTTCTTTTTCTCTTCTTTTTCTGGAACCCCTATAATTCACATGTTGGTGCGTTTATTGTTGTCCCAGAGGCATCTGAGACTCTCCTCAATTCTTTTCATTCTTTTTTCTTTATTCTGCTCTGTGGTCGTTATTGCCACTATTTTATCTTCCAGGTCACTTAACCATTCTTCTGCCTGTTATTCTGCTATTGATTCCTTCTAGAGAAGTTTTAATTTCATTTATTGTGTTGTTCATCATTGTTTCTTTGCTCTTTAGTTCTTCTACATCCTTGTTAAACGTTTCTTGTGTTTTCTCCATTCTATTTTGAAGATTTTGGATCATCTTTACTATCATTACTCTGAATTCTTTTTCAGATAGACTGCCTATATCCTCTTCATATGTTTGGTCTGGTGGGTTTTCACCTTGCTTCTTCATCTGCTGTGTGTTTCTCTGTCTTCTCATTTTGCTTAATTTACTGTGTTTGGGTTCTCCTTTTTGCAGGCTGCAGGTTCGTAGTTCCCGTTGTTTTTGGTGTCTTCCCCCAGTGGCTAAGGTTGGTTCAGTGGGTTGTGTAGGCTTCCTGGTGGAGGGGACTGGTGCCTGTGTTCTGGTGGATGAGGCTGGATCTTGTCTTTCTGGTGGACAGGTCCTCATCTGGTGGGTGCTTTGGGGTGTTTTTGACCTTATTGTGATTTCATGCAGCCTCTCTGCTAATGGGTGGGCTCGTGTTCATGTCTTGCTTGTTGTTTGGCATAGGGTGTCTAGCACTGTAGCTTGCTGGTCGTTGAGTGGAGCTGGGTCTTTGCAATGAGAAGGAGATCTCTGGGAGATTGTCGCCATTTGTTATTACGTGGAGCTGGGAGGTCTCTCGTGGACCAGTGTCCTGAACTTGGCTCTGCCACCTCAGAGGCGCAGGCTTGAGACCCGGCCAGAGCACCAAGACCCTGTCATCTACACAGCTCTGAATAAAAGGAAGAAAAAAAGAAAGAAGGAAGAAAGGAAGAACTGAAGGAAGGAAGGAAAAAAAGAAAATAGAGTAAAGTTATTAAAATAAAAAATAATTATTAAAAATAAAAAAAAAATTTTAAGTTATAAACAGAAAGAAAGAAGAGAGCAACCAAACCTAAAAACAAATCCACCAATGATAACAAGCGCTAAAAACTATACTAAAAATAAAAAAACAAAAACGGACAAACAGAACCCTAGGACAAATGGTGAAAGCTAAGCTATACAGACAAACTCACACACAGAAGCATATACATACACACTCACAAAAAGAAGAAAAGGAAAAAAAACATAGATATATCGTTGCTCCCGAAGTCCACTGCCTCAATTTTGGGATGATTCGTTGTCTATTCAGGTATTCCACACATGCAGGGTGCATCAAGTTGATTGTGGAGATTTAATCCTCTGCTCCTGAGGCTGCTGGGAGAAAGTTCCCTTTCTCTTCTTTGTTCATATGCTCCTGGGGTTCACCTTTGGATTTGGCCCTACCTCTGCGTGTAGGTCGCCTGAGGGCATCTGTTCTTCGCTCAGACAGGAAGGCGTTAAAGGAGCAGCTGATTCGGGGGCTCTGGCTCACTCAGGCCGGGGGAGGGAGGGGTACGGAATGCAGGGTGAGCCTGCGGGGGCAGAGGCCGGCGTGACGTTGCAGCAGCCTAAGGTGCGCCGTGTGTTCTCCCAGGGAAGTTGTCCCTGGATCACAGGACCCTGGCAGTGGCGGGCTGCACAGGCTCCCGGAAGGGGAGGTGTGACTAGTGACCTGTGCTTGCACACAGGCTTCTTGGTGGCCGCAGCAGCAGCCTTAGCGTCTCATGCCTGTCTCTGGGGTCCGCGCTGTTAGACGGGGGGGTCTGCCCGTCTCTGGACCTCATTTAGGCAGTGCTCTTAATCTCCTCTCCTTGAGCACCAGGAAACAAAGAGGGAAGAAAAAGTCTCTTGCCTCTTCAGCAGCTCTAGACCTTTTCCCGGACTCCCTCCCAGCTAGCCGTGGCACACCAGCCCCCTTGAGGCTGTGTTCACACAGCCAACCCCAGTCCTCTCCCTGGGATCTGACTGAAGCTGGAGCCTCAGCTCCTAGCCCCGCCCGCTCCGGCGGGTGAGCAGACAAGCCTCTCGGGCTGGTGAGTGCCGGTCGGCCCTGATCCTCTATGCGGGAATCTCTCCGCTTTGCCCTCCACACCCCTGTTGCTGTGCTCTCCTCCGTGGCTCCGAAGCTTCCCCCCTCGGCCACCTGCAGCCTCCACCCGCGAAGGGGCTTCCTAGTGTGTGGAAACCTTTCCTCCTTCACAGCTCCCTCCCACTGGTGCAGGTCCCGTCCCTATTCTTTTGTCTCTTTTTTCTTTTTTCTTTTGCCCTACCCAGGTACGTGGGGAGTTTCTTGCCTTTTGGGAGGTCTGAGGTCTTCTGCCAGCATTCAGTAGGTGTTCTGTAGGAGTTGTTCCACGTGTAGATGTATTTCTGATGTATTTGTGGGGAGGAAGGTGATCTCCACGTCTTACTCTTCTGCCATCTTGAAGCTCCTCCCCCCTCCTATTGTTTTAAAATATGTGGCATTTGAAGTTTGAGGAAATCTAACCAATTAATGAAAGCTAAATGAGAATCCCTTTGTCAGTAAAATGAAGTCAATTCCATGGGTGCAGAAGGGCATCTTAATGACTTCAAAACCACAGAAAATGTAAAGGGTGGCACATAGCATATAACTGATCAACATGACATAAAATGGAGATAATTTAAGTTCATATAAGTTCATATTTGTTTGCAGCACTTGCTGACTACCAGTACCTAAGAGTAATTACTTGATTCTTCTGCAGTGTCTAGGAGGTGGATGGGGAATAATTAATAAACACAAATGGGACATCAAATGCTGGTGAGCTTAACAACTTTGTGAAAAATAATTCATGGGTTCATTTCAACAGGTACTCCTTGTCAGGCAAAGCCTTGGTTTACCTGCCATTGGCCCAATTACAGGAATCGATGTTGGGTGTGGTGGCACAGGGATTCCTCAGCTTCCTGCCCCTCCCCAGTTTTTTGTTTATAATCATATCTCTTTTCACATTCAGCTCTTCAAGGGCTAAGTTACAAGCTTTGAAGACTGTTAGGATCGACTTTTCTCAATTCTTCCTCCCTTCTTGCCTATTCATTTTTAGTAAGCATCCCACCAGAGCTTGGTTTCTAACTGCTCCCTACAAAGGACGAATACATCAAAAGTTGTCTACAATTTCAGGGTTGTAGAAATTTATCATAAAAACGGGCAGGAGTTTACTCACATGGAGCAAAACAGGTTGGGAAGCATCTGAGTCTCAAATAGGATAATACATGATATTGCTAAGCCATTCCCTGATCCCATTTTACAAATAATTGCCTTCACACCTATTGACCTGCCAATGTCATCCACCCATCCCCCATCCAATAGAACCGCAGGAAATAAGAGTCATCCTTATTCAACCAGCTGGTCCTGAGTGCCTTAGGATGTTAGGCTGTAAATCATTCAAATTCTGACTGCTTATAAAGCTCAACTCTCAGAACAGAGCTGTAATGCAGCAGGGGGCATACATATGCAGCTCCCATAGGGTAACCTGTTAGGCCAGGCTTGCCCCCTGCTGCATTTAAGGTACCATTGAACCCCAGCAGATTCCAAGAGAGTAAGCACTGCAAAACCCCTCCACACATGTGGTTTTCCTACTCATCTGTGCGAATCTCAGATTACACTTCCCTGCAAGACACTGCAGGCTTCTCCGAGTAAAAAAAATTAAATGCTTATTAGGATTCTGCACGTGCTCCCTGTAAACTGCACCCCACATACTACGGTGCTGTCCTTGCCTCGTTAGCACAGACACTTACCCATGGCTGACTAGGGACATCAAACCACTTCAGGTAATTGCATTTCCAGAGCAGTTGATAGTGAAATGGGGAAGATTTGCCCTTGCCCTGATCAAAAAGTAGATAAGGTCTAGCATTCTTGATTTTTAAAAAATAATCAGTCAAAAAAGTTTTGCCTCAAACTGTTTGATTGTTTCCTCCCTAACCATGAACTCTAAGCTTTTACCATGTTCTTTGTTTGCAATATGTGTTTCGTTATTTTATTTAATCATGGACTATCTTTCCACTTAATTAAACTCACTTCACTTTGAAACATTGCATTGAAAAGAAAAATATAGATGTCATGTAGAATTATTTCACTAGTCTATTTTATCAGTCAAATAATTGCTCCCTGCCCCCAGGTAGTTAAAGATGACACATTGTTGCAACTATGATCAAAATCTTTCTCTCTTCTTTTTTCAAATTCCATAATTTTTAAGGCTAGGTAACTATAAAAGAGTCAGATCCTGAATACTGCCAAGAAAACATCTTCCAAAATCAGACATTTGGATTTCTGATTAGTTACAAAAAAAGATCCATGAAAAGAAATGGATTAGGGAAAATACTGTAGTGTTCCTTTACTGTTCAACTTAGTTATGTCTTCATTTTCTTTTTCTAATTTAATTTTTATTTTATATAGGGGTATAGTTGATTTACAATGCTGTGTTAGTTCAGGTATACAGCAAAGTGATTCAGTTATACATATACATATATCCATTCTTTTTCAGATTCTTTTCCCATATAGGTTATTACAGAATATTGAGTGGAGTTCCCTGTGCTACACAGTAGGTCCTTGTTGGTTATCTATTTTATATACAGTAGTGTGTATATGTCAATCCCAATCTCCCAATTTATCCTTCCCCCACTTCCGTTTCTGTAACCATAAGCTTGTTTTCAAAGTCTGTGAGTCTATTTCTGTTTTGTAAATAAGTTCATTTGTATAATCTTTTTAGATTCCACATATAAGTGATATCATATGATATTTCTTCCACCGTCTGACTTACTTCCCTTAGTACGATGATCTCTAGGTCCATCCATGTTGCAAATGGCATTATTTCATTCTTCTGTTGGGCTGAGTAATATTCCATTGTATATATATATATATACCACATCTTCTTTATCCATTGCTCTGTTGACGGACATTTAGGTTGCTTCTGTGTCTTGGCTGTCGTAAACAGCGCTGCAATGCATATTCAGGTGCATGTATCTTTTCGAATTATGGTTTTCTCTAGATATGTGCCCAGGATTTGGGATTGCTGGATCATGTGTGGTTCTATGTTTAGTTTTTTAAGGAACCTCCATACTGTTCTCCACAGTGGCTGTACCAATTTACATCCCTACCAACAGTGTAGGAGGGTTCCCTTTTGCCATACCTACTCCAGCATTTATTGTCTACAACTTTTCGATGATGGCCATTCTGATCGGTGTGAGGAAATACCTCATTGTAGTTTTGATGTGCATTTCTCTAATAATGAGTGATGTTGAGCATCTTTTCATGTGCCTATTGGCCATATGTATGTCTTCTTTGGAGAAATGTCTGTTTAGGTCTTCTGCCCATTTTTTGATTGAGTTGTTTGTTTTTTTTTGCTATTGAGCTACATGAGCTGTTTGTAGATTTTGGAGATTAATCCTTTGTTGGTCGCATTGTTTGCAAATGTTTTCTCCCATTCTGTGAGTTGTCTTTTCGTTCAGTTTAGGGTTTCCTTTGATGTGCAAAAGCTTTTGAGTTTCATTAGGTCCCATTTGTTTATTTTTGTTTTTATTTTCTTTACTCTAGAAAGTAGATCCAGAAAGATATTGCTGCAATTTATGTCAAAGAGTGTTCTGTCTATGTTTTCCACTAAGACATATTCATAGTATCCAGTCTTACATTTAGGTCCTTAATCCATTTTCATTTTTGTGTATGGTGTTAGAGAATGTTCTACTTTCGTTCTTTTACATGTAGCTGTCCAGTTTCCCCAGCACCACTTATTGAAGAGACTGTCTTTTGTCCATTGTATATTCTTGCCTCCTTTGTTGTAATTAATTGACCATGGATGCATGGGTTTATTTCTGGGCTCTCTATCCTATTCCATTAATCTATATTTCTGTTTTTGTGCCAGTACCATACTGCTTTGATTACCATAGCTTTGTCATATAGTTTGAAGTCAGGGAGCTTGATTCTTCCAGCTCTGTTTTTCTTTCTCAAGATTACTTTGGCTATTTGGGGTATTTTGTTTCCATATGAATTAAAAAATTTTTGTTCTAGTTCTGTGAAAAACGCCATCGGTAATTTGATAGGGATTGCCTGGAATCTGTAGATTGCTTTGGGTAGTATAGTCATTTTGACAATAGTGATTCTTCCAATCCAGGAACATGGTGTATCTTTTCATTTGTGTTCTCTTCGATTTCTTTTATCACGTCTTACAGTTCTTAGAGTACAGGTCTTTTGCCTCTTTAGGTAGCTTTATTCCAAGGTATTTTATTCTTTTTAATGAGATGGTAAATGGGATTGTTTCTTTAATTTCTCTTTCTGATCTTTTGTTGTTCGTGTGTAGGAATGCAAGAAATTTCTGTGTATTAATTTTGTATCTTGCAACTTTACCAAATTCATTGATGAGCTCTAGTAGTTTTCTGATAGCAGCTTTAGGATATTATATATATAGTATCGTGTCATCTGCAAACAGTGACGGTTTTACTTCTTCTTTTCCAATTTGGATTCCTTTTATTTCTTTTTCTTCTCTGATTGCCATGGCTGGGACTTACAAAACTATGTTGAATAAAAGTGGTGACAGTGGACATCCTTCTCTTCTTCCTCATATTAGAGGAAATGCTTTCAACTACTTACTGTTGAATATAATGTTAGATGGGTGTTTGTCATATATGTCCTTGATTATGTTGAGGACATAATCCCACTTTCTGGAGAGTTTTTATTATAATTGGGTGTTGAAATTCATCAGAAGCGTTTTCTGCATTTATTGAGATGATCATATGGTTTTTATACTTCAGTTTATTGTCATGTATCACAATGATTGATTTGCAGATATTGAAAAATCCTTGCATCCCTGAGATAAATCCCACTTGATCATGGTGTATGATCCTTTTAGTGTATTGTTGGATGTGGTTTGCTTGTACTTTGTTGAGGATTTTTGCATCTATGTTCATCAGTGATATTGACCTGTAATTTTCCTTTTTTGTGGTATCTTTGTCTGGCTTTGGTATCAGGGTGATGGTGGCCTCGTATAATGAGTTTGGGAGTGTTCCTTTCTCTGCAGTTTTTTGCAATAGTTTCAGAAGGATAGGTGTTAACTGTTCTCTAAATGTTTGATAGAATTCACCTGTGAAGCCATCTGTTCTGGACTTTGTTGGAAGTTTTTAAATCAAAGTTTCAATTTCAGTAGTTGTGATTGGTCTGTTCATATTTTTTATTTATTCCTGGTTCAGTCTTGGAAGATTGTACCTAAGCATTTGTCCATTTCTTCTAGGTTGTCCATTTTTTTGGGCGTAAAGTTGCTTGTAGTAGTCACTTACGATCCTTTGTATTTCTGTGGTGTCAATTGTAACTTCTCCTTTTTCATTTTTAATTTTACTGATTTGAGCCCTCTCCCTTTTTCCTTGAAGAGTCTGGCTCAAGGTGTATCCATTTTGTTTATCTTCTCAAAGAACCAGCTTTTAGTTTCATTGATTTTTTTCTACTGTTTTGTCTCTATTTTATTTCAGCTCTGATCTTTATGATCAGAAAGTATTCTTTCCATCTACTACCCTTGGGTTTTGTTTGTTGTCGTTTCTCTAGCTGCTTTAGGTGTAAAGTTAGGTTGTTTGAGATTTTTCTTGTTTCCCGAGGTAAGATTGTATGACTGTATGCTTCCCATGTAGAACTGCTTTGCGAAATCCCAAAGGTTTTGGATCGTTTTGTTTTCTTTTTCATGTCTCTAGGTATTATGAGGTTGTTTTAGTGCATTTTATTTTATTATTTTTTTTAACATCTTTATTGGAGTATACTTGCTCTACAATGGCATGTTAGTTTCTGCTTTATAACAAAGTGAATCAGCTATACATATACATATATACCCATATCTCCTCCTCCTTGTGTCTCCCTCCCACCCCACCATCCCACCTCTCTAGGTGGTCACAAAGCACTGAGCTGATCTCCCTGTGCTATGCAGCTGCTTCCCACTAGGTATCTCTTTTACGTTTGGTAGTGTATATATGTCGATGCCACTCTCTCACTTTGTCCCAGCTTACCCTTCCCCCTCCATGTGTCCTCAAGTCCATTCTCTACAACTGCGGCTTTATTCCTGTCCTACCCCAAGGTTCTTCATGACCTTTTGTTTTTTTTTTTTTAGATTCCATATATATGTGTTAGCATATGGTGTTTGTTTTTCTCTTTCTGACTTACTTCGCTCTGTATGACAGACTCTAGGTCCATCCACCTCACTACAAATGACTCAATTTTGTTTCTTTTTACGGCTGAGTAATATTCCATTCTATATATGTGCCACATCTTCTTTATCCATTCATCTGTTGATGGACACTTACGTTGCTTCCATGTCCTGGCTATTGTAAATAGAGCTGCAATGAATATTGTGATAGATGACTTTTTGAATTATGGTTTTCTCAGGGTATATGCCCAGTACTGGGATAGCTGGGTCATATGGTAGTTCTATTTTTAGTTTTTTAAGGAACCTCCATACTGTTCTCCATAGTGGCTGTATCAATTTACATTCCCACAAACAGTGCAAGAGGGTTCCCTTTTCTCCACACCCTCTCCAGCATTTATTGTTTGTAGATTTTTTTTTTTTTTTTGCGGTATGCGGGACTCTCACTGTTGTGGCCTCTCCCGTTGTGGAGCACAGGCTCCAGACGTGCAGGCTTAGCGGCCATGGCTCACGGGCCCAGCTGCTCCGCGGCATGTGGGATCTTCTCAGACCGGGGCACAAACCCGTGTCCCCTGCATCGGCAGGTGGACTCTCAAACACTGCACCACTAGGGAAGTCCTGTAGATTTTTTGATGATGGCCATTCTGACTGGTGTGAGGTGATACCTCATTGTAGTTTGATTTGCATTTCTCTAACGGTTAGTGCTGTTGAGCATTCTTTCATGTGTTTGTTGGCAATCTGTATATCTTCTTTGGAGAACTGTCTGTTTAGGTCTTCTGCCCATTTTGCATTGGGTTGTTTGTTTTTTTGATATTGAGCTGCATGAGCTGCTTGTAAATTTTGGAGATTAATCCTTTGTTAGTTGCTACGCTTGCAAATATTTTCTCCCATTCTGAGGATTATCTTTTCGTCTTGTTTATGGTTTCCTTTGCTGTGCAAAAGATTTTAAGTTTCATTAGGTCCCATTTGTTTATTTTTGTTTTTATTTCCATTTCTCTAGGAGGTGGGTCAAAAAGGCTCTTGCTGTGATTTATGTCATAGAGTGTTCTGTCTATGTTTTCCTCTAAGAGTTTGATAGTATCTGGACTTACATTTGGGTCGTTTATTTTGAGTTTATTTTTGTGTATGGTATTAGGGAGGGTTCTAATTTCATTCTTTACTTGTAGCTGTCCAAATTTCCCAGCACCACTTATTGAAGAGGCTGTCTTTTCTCCATTGTATATTCTTGCCTCCTTTATCAAAAATAAGGTGACCATATGTACGTGGGTTTATCTCTGGGTTTTCTATCCTGTTCCATTGATCTATATTTCTGTTTTGGGGCCAGTACACTACTGTCTTGATTACTGTAGTTTTGTAGTATAGTTAGAAGTCAGGGAGCCTGATTCCTCCAGCTCCATTTTTCTTTCTCAAGATTGCTTTGGCTATTAGGGGTCTTTTGTGTTTCCATACACATTGTGAAATTTTTTGTTCTAGTTCTGTGAAAAATGCCATTGGTAGTTTGATAGGGACTGCATTGAATCTGTAGATTGCTTTGGGTAGTATAGTCATATTCACAGTGTTGATTCTTCCAATCCAAGAACATGGTATTTCTCTCCATCTGTTTGTATCATCCTTATTTTCTTTCATCAGTGCCTTATAGTTTTCTGCATACAGGTCTTTTGTCTCCTTAGGTAGGTTTATTCCTAGGTATTTAATTCTTTTTGTTGCAGTGGTAAATGGGAGTGTTTCCTTAATTTCTCTTTCAGATTTTTCATCATTAGTGTATAGGAATGCAAGAGATTTCTGTGCGTTAATTTTGTATCCTCCAACTTTACCAAATTCACTGATTAGCTCTAGTAGTTTTCTGGTGGCATCTTTAGGATTCTCTATG
>NW_021699738.1:0-1208 GCF_005190385.1 Monodon monoceros
ATATGCATCCTGGGGCTCTGCAAAGAGCTACACAGCACAGAGTGGGGCTGAAAAAATGTTGGAGAAGTAAATAAAGAGGTGGCTGAATAAATGGCTCCTGGAAGGAAGAAATTGGCCTGTCAGCAGGCCGTAGAGCCTCAGACCTGACCGCTTGCAAAAGCTCTTTTCTTTCTTTCTTTCCTTACTGTCCTGGAAGGTTGCCTCTCAGTGGGACCTGGCTTTTATATAATTGTTTGTAGTGTAACAATACTGTTCTGTGGCTCTAAGGCAGTGGTCTAATTTCCCTCCTTCTTTAATGAAAAGGACATGTCTTCTGTGGGAAATCGGTGATTTACTGAGTGACCAAAGACTGTTTCTGTTCCTAATAGAAGCCAGTACAGATAAGCTGCTTCCTGGAAGGAACAGGACCAGGTACCTCTGAATAGGAAATTGCTTTCATCGCCCCTGGTGTGTCCTTGCTAATGTGGAGTTGGGTTCATCCTGCTGTTCTCCCTCAGATGAACAGCCCTCCTCAGGACATCCAGTCCAAACACCTTTTTCAATGAGTTTCGTGCGTGTAACTCTCCCGTGAGCTCCAGGGCTCTTGGAACACAGATTCAATCTAAAATCAAAAGTGAGAGCGCTCATTCCATAATAAAAAAAAATCTGGCTGAAGCATGAGTCGTTGTTAATGATCCTTGCCTAATTTTTCATTCCTATTAGGACTGCTACTGTCACTGTCAGATAAGGGGTAGCAGGCGCCAAAGCCTTAGGAAAAAAAATAATAGGAGAAAAAACATGAAATTAAGAGAATTCAATTAACTTTTCGTGCAAATTGGGAAAAAGCTGTCATTATAAATTGTTATTTGATTTTAGCAGTGAAAGCCCCCCAAGTAAGTCTTCCTTGTTCATCTGGAGTAAGTTTGAAAAGTCATGATATTCCAGGAAGAGCAGGACATGGAACTCAGACAGACCTGGATTTGCGTCTGCACAGTGACTCCCTTCTCTCTGTATGATCTTGTACACGTTATGTAACCAGTTTTAACTTCTATTTGTTCCTCTGTAAAAGAGGGATATAATGAAAAATGCCTCACAGAGCTGACATAAGATTAAACAGGGCTTCCCTGGTGGAGCAGTGGTTGAGAGTCCGCCTGCCGATGCAGGGGACGCGGGTTCGTGCCCCGGTCCGGGAAGATCCCACATGCCGCGGAGCGGCTGGGCCCGTGAGC
>NW_021699739.1:0-2333 GCF_005190385.1 Monodon monoceros
GCCATGGAGAACAGGGAGCCTTGTTATGCTGATGGGCGGGATGTAAACTGTCAACAGACACTCTGGAGATGTTTATGGTGTATCCTGAAACATCTGAAAAACAAAGCTACAGAGCCTAGGGCACTTCCGCTTTTGGCCCTATAGCTTAGGAAATTTAAAATCAACAAGACACAGCCAACACAAAATTTAGGGCTGCTGTGTTTACAAGAACCTCGAGTCCAGTACAAATTAAATATCCCAGAAAGAAAAAAATGGATAAAGAACTTGTGCTACCTACGTACAACGGAATATCACTCAGCAATGAAATCAATGTCATCAGGCCTGTAGCAGCAAATTGAGTGGATTTAGGTATGATGATTCTAAGAGAAATATGTCACACACAGAAAGATAATTATCATAAGATATCACTAATAGAGGGAGTGTAAACTTGGCTACACATAAACTAAATTACAAAACCGAACAGAGTCTCACATTTAGATAAAAAACTTATGCTTGCTTAAGGGGAAAGTTGAGTTAGGGTGCTGTATAAAACCAGAGATTGAAATTAGCACACGTACCGTTCCATAAGCCAAATATGTAATAGACAAGACCTACTCTTTGCTCAACGAAATAGACTCCTCCATGGTGTATCACCTCACACCTGTTAGAACGGGCATCATCAGAAAATCTACAAACAACAAATGTTGGAATGGGTGTGGAGATAAGGAACCCTCTTCCACTATTGTTGGGAATGTAAATTGATACAGTCACTGTGGAGAACATTATGGAGTTTCTTATAAAACTAAGAATAGAATTACCATATGATACAGCAATCCCAGTACTAGGCATATACCCAGACAAAACCATAAATCAAAAAGAGACATTCACCGCAACGTTCATTGCATCACTATTTACAATATCCAGGTAATGGAAGCAACCTAAATGCCCACAGACAGACGAATGCATAAAGATGTGGTACAAGTATAAAATGAAATATTACTAAGCCATAAAAAGGAATGAAATTGGGTCATTTGTAGAGACGTTGATGGATCTAGAGACTGTCATACAGAGGGAAGTAAGTCAGAAAGAGAAAAACAAATCTTGTATATTCATGCATATATGTGGAACCTAGAAAAATTTTACAGATGAACCGTTTTGCAAGGCAAAAATACAGCAACAGATGTAGACAACAAACGTATGGACACCAAGGGGGGAAAGCTGTTGGGGGTGGTGGTGGGAGGAGTTGAGAGATTGGGATTGGCATGTATACATTTATATGTATAAAAGAGATAACCAAAAAGAACCTGCTGTATAAAAAAATAAAATAAAATTCAAAGTTAAAAAAATAAAATTAAAAAAATTAAAACAAAAAAATATTCTTCCCTTCACATACATGTATTTATATGAATAAATTATTTCCATGCTTATATCTGTAAATACAAAAAAGAGGAATAAAATCTACCTTGAACCAAAAATGAAAAAAAGAAAAAAAATACAGAACCCACAAGTTACACAGAGGAAAACCGTATCAGGGCACTTGCTCCAGTTGTAAACAATTCTGAAGTTGGTCAGTGGTGGGGAATCATCTCCCATTCAGCCAGCAGGCCCCACGCAACGAGCGTCCTCATTGCAAAGCTGGGGGACTGTGCCGAGGCATCTGTGAGTAAACATGGGCCGAGCCCCAGGCCAGATGCTGCTGAAATGTTCCCACCCTTCCCAGGTAAAACACCTGAATATGTACAAGGACTTGAAAGCCTAGAGGAAGGGCCATGGAGCCACATGAGCGACAGCATGCCAGCCGACTTGGTGCCTGCAGGCCAGCCAGGATGGTCCTGGCCCTGGGTACTCTTCTGGAAGCTTTCCATTTCCCTGCCTGAGATACCCCTGCTGTCCCGGCCCCCACTGCTTTCTTCCTCACTCACCTCTGCCCAGGGAGAAATTCCAGCGGCAGGTATGGGTGACACATCCTCTTCTTTAGCAGGTGGCATCTTGGCAACTGCTGCAGAAAGTCCAGCAGAGCCCCACTCACACTGGGCCACCCACAAAGCCGTGGCCTCTCACTCCCTCCCACCAGCCCAGCCCCGAGACTGATGACTGGGCAGAGAAAATGGCGTCAGGCACAGGTGCAGGGGCTCTTGCTGCCTGGAGTAGTGTTTATATTGATCTCAACACAGGCACACCTGGGGAGGACTGGCCGGCATGGTCAGGCTTCCCAGGCCAGCCAATAATCACCCCTCAGGGGCTCACAGTTGCAGGAAATGGAACTTTCTGAATCGGCCAGGTCCAAGGAACAGGTGTGGGCTCCTCAGAGTCAGGATAGACAAGGGGCTGCAGCTCTGGCTTGTTTTCTAATT
>NW_021699740.1:0-5537 GCF_005190385.1 Monodon monoceros
TGTATATGTGTGTGCATGTGTGTGTGTGTCTATGGGTATATGTGTGTGTGTATGCATGTGTGTGCTTGTACTGTTTCCACCACCACCACCACCGCCCAGGTAGCATTTCTTCTCTCACTTGGGAGAAAACTTTCACTTAGAGAAACCCTAAGTTTGAGGCATTTCAAAGTTAAGTCATTACAATAATCTGTCCTTGATATTCTAGTTTTTAAAATTCATTAGCTCTACTTTCTCTTGGCTAATACATTTTCATATACTCAGTTAAGTTTCCCAGAAATGTAACAGATCCAGAAGATTTTTGGTAATATTGTTATCCGTTGTCATATTTATACCATGAATTTGCATTAATGTGCATTCAGATGGGGATTTTACGCTTTCCCGTCTTCTGTAGTTTTCTGTTGGGCTAGTGACTAGGAGGCATATTTTAAGACCAAGTGTATATTTCAGGAAACTTAATCAAGTGATTTCACTTTTTCCCCTTTTTCTTAGCTCTTTACGGCATTATAATTTTTCTTTCTTTTGCATTCTCCTTAAAAAAAAAAGGAAGAAACTCATGACTTCATTTTATTATAACCTCCTTTAGGCTCCACCAGGCCTTTCCCCTCCCCCTTCTCTTCACCCAGCGAATGGCCTGCAGGGGCTGTGAGCTCCCCAGAAAGCCGAGCCGTGCTCCCGAGGCGGCCTCACGGGGAGCCGTTTGCCCTCACAGGGACAGAAGCAGTTAATGGGCTTGGTTCTGCTACAGAGTAAATGACCTGCTGAGAACTCGTTTGTATTTGTATATGTTTTTATGGTTGATGTTTTCAGTGGCCCATGTTACAAAGTAAGCCATAACTACTTCTGTAAACACGTTACAGTAGTAAAGCAAAACTGTACATTCCTAGATATTTATATCACTTCACTCAAAGCCTTGGAGTGAAACCTGAAAAATAAAAAAAAAGATTTCTTCCCAAACATTTCAGTTAGAAACTCCATTTCAGATCCTTGGCAGTCTCATGTATAGGCTTTCTTACGTGATTGTTGAATAACATGTTATTATATGCAGGGAAGAATAGTTCTTTTGTTGGCTGCATTACATTTTGTGGTGAAATTGGAGAAAACAAATCATTAAGGAAGTCTATTTTGGTTCAAGACATTACACACTTATGACGAGTCTGTTTTTTAACCTTGCCAAGTTGAAAGAAAATGTAGACCCATTGGTGCTGGAACAGGAATGCATGTTGCAGGTCGCAGGCCGTCAGCAGCATTGTGTGTGTGTGTGTGTGTGTGTGTGTGCAGGGCAGCGGTGGATGACATAGGTGTGTGTGGACACCAGCGTGTATATAGCCCTGCTGCTGCTCCTAAGTGCGGTCATGGCTAATTCATTAGTGACTGGCTTTCTAGATCCTGCTCCAGAAGGAAGGAGAAGGATGTTTTCTTAATGACATGGTAACTCTGATAATCTTACCAGACCTGCTTTCCTCGGGCAGTTTCCCTGGTCTCCCGAGAGCCTATTGCCACTCCTCCATTGAAACTCCCATGGAAGCAGCGTCCTGTGGTCAAAAGACAAAAAGAAAAGCTTCCGCAACTTAAAAAAAAGAAAAGTGTCTGTGTGTATCTATTTGCTGCAGTTAGCATGAGCAGAGAAAACAGTATGAAAAGAAAAATGCCAAATTCGGACTTGGTCAGTGGGTTGAATTCCACTTTGTTTGAAAGAGGTGGAGAAAGCCTTTATATACTTGTGTGTTCTTTGATTTGTTACAATGAGAATGTATTACTTTTAAAGTTATAAAAAAATAGAAAACACAGCCAAATGTTTTGAATTACCAATAGCAGTCTGACATCTTCCCTCTGTGGATACCTGTATTTTCGGGGGGGAGGTCTTTTATTTTTTTAATTAATTAATTAATTTTTTTGGACTGCGTTGGGTCTTCGTTGCTGCGCACAGGCTTTCTCTAGTTGCGGCGAGCAGAGGCTACTCTTCATTGCGGTGGCTTCTCTTGTTGTGGAGCACGGGCTCTAGGTGCGCGGGCTCAGAGTTGTGGCACGTGGGCTCAGTAGTTGTGGCTCGCGGGCTCTAGAGTGCAGGCTCAGTAGTTGTGGCGCACGGGCTTAGTTGCTCTGCGGCATGTGGGATCTTCCCGGACCAGGGCTTGAACCCGTGTCCCCTGCATTGGCTGGCGGATTCTTAACCACTGCACCACCAGAGAAGTCCCAGATACCTGTATTTTGGAAGAGGGTTAATGTACCTGAATAAATCTAACAGTGGTACTTTGTGGAATCCCTGTAATATTGCCATCAGGAGTTCCTGAGCTTTGAAATGAGACAGAACTGGGATGCAGCCCTAGCCTGGTCCGTAGTTGATGTGATTTAGGACAGCTAAATAAGCTCTTTGGACCTCACTTTCCTCGTCTAGAAGGACGTCATAAAAATACCATTTCTGTTAAGATGGTAGCGATGAGTGGAGATGATTAAAGCTGCTAGTATGTGTGGCAGCATTCCCGTAAATGCTGCCGAGAACATAGCTGAGCACACAGTAGGTGCTCGGAACTATGGGATGGGTTAGGGTCAGGGAGTAAGTGATTACTTCTCTGCCAGTGCCGGCCCTGCCCGGCCACCTCACCGGTCAGGTCAGGGTCAGGGTCATATGGAGGCCAGGCCTCTGCTCAGCTCAGCGCCCGTACCCGTGGGACAGCAGGCCCTCTGCTCAGCGACTTCTCCTTTACAGACAGCGGTGTTACTAGCAGACACCACGTATCAGAGATCAGAAATGTATTGTGTCATACACAGACTGCTTTTACCAATTGAGGTGCTTCCTTTTTCTCTCTGCTTTGCAATATTCTACCAGTCTGGGTTTTCTCGTGAGTGAAATTTGCAAGAATAAAAGCGAGAGAGGACATCAGAATAAGGGGCCATCCAAAGAGCTGAATAATTAAATAGGAAGTTATCTGCACACTCACCCTGGCCTTTTACTGCTCCTGTTCTTTTTCATTATAAAGAAAAAAGGAAAGGAAGAAAGAAAGAGAGAGAGAAGGAAGGAAGGGAGGAAAGAAAGAAAGACGGAAGGAAGGAAAGAAAGAAAGAAAAGGAAAGAAAGAGAAGGAAAAGAAAGAAAGAAAGGGGGAAGAAAGGAAGGAAAAAGGAAGGAAGGAGGAAAGAAAGAAGAAAGAAAGGAAAAGAAAGAAAGAAAGAAAATAAAGAAAGGAGGAAAGAAAGAAAGAAAGGAAAGAAAGGAATGGAAAGGCTTGTTCCTCACCTTGTATGAATGGGAGTGGGTTTATAGTTTTAAATCTCACTTGAGCAACTTACTCTTTTTAATAAAGCGGGGTTCAAAGCATGTGAGTCATCACAAAGGAGAAAAACAAACAAAAATTCAGGCTAATTTTCTCCTAGTTTTCCAAGAAATGGATTATTCCATGGTGTTACTCACCAAGTGGAGTGAATGTCTCCTTTCGAGCCCATGGGCAGGGCTGCCACCTCTGTCCAGGTACCTTTTCATGTGTGATCAGTAAGTCCAGACCACAAGTAGCCTCCTTTGAGAATTTAATAGCAAAAACAAAGGCACTGAGATTTTCCACCATAACTTTTTTTTCCAAAAATAGTTATCTAATGTTTACTTTGTGAAAGTATCACTTTTTCTGTATATATTTGCACATGGTCACTTGGTGGGTTAAACATATTATTTATGGGGTGGACTAATGCTCTGAACTTGCCTCAAACCTGGGGTGAATTGTGGAAATCTTTAACTAGATGGATGGCTTTGTTACTGCAGGCAGTATATGCACTGGGGAAAAATGTCTTAAATGATCCTAAAGCATTTCAAGACAGAGCAAGTCCCAGCTTTTTATGTTGAAAGAGATGTAGTACACACTTGGGGGGTCTAACCCACAGCAGAATTCATTTCGTCCTACAGACGGGTATTTCGTAGCATGATCACGTATGTTTTGTCTTAGAATTTATGATGTTTTATTGAATGTGTCCTATTGCCCCAAATGTGACTCGTTTTTTCACATTTGATTTAAAATAAACACCTTTCTTTTTCTTAGTACGAGTCAACTAAACACAGAACTGTTCATCCTATCATTTTTCATTGGAAACTGAAATATCCAGAAACTGAAATGTCAAGAAATTTTACAAAATGATAAAATAAATACCAGTTGTTTAATTGGTTCTGTATAATGAAATTTAGAATCATAATTCTAATTATAAAGCTGAACTGTTTCAATATGTGAGCTTTGAAATACACACACACACACACACAGATTTTTTGGTAAAAACATTAAATACCTTCAAATTAAATCTGCTCATCTTCCACTTGAGAGTTCTTTAAAACTGTAGACATTAAGTAGCTTTTATATTGTTGAGTCTTACACCATTTAAGTCTTCATAATAGCCCTGTGGCACATGGACAGACTTTGAGAGAGTAGCCTGGGTGGTCCCTGAATGTTCCAAAGGCAGCTGCACTTTTTTTTCCCGGGTACCCTTATCTTGGGTCTTAATGTTGAAAAACATTGCAAGACTTGTCATAAAGTTCTGACAGTCTTTCTGGTACCAAAAGTTACCCTTCTTTTAGAAGGAAGAAAAAGCCCTTCTAGCCATGGTCCTTTGGAAGTGGGTGCTTATCCTTTGTGAGAAGATTCCTGTCTCTGTGAGGAAGGGAATGAAACCTCCCGGCCTGGGGAGCTGGAAACTCTTGGTAGCCAAGGTAGATTTAGTCAGACTCTTACCCCGGAACTGATATTCTGATTGGGTTTAAAATTCTGTGGTCAGTATTAGTTCTTATCAACAGGTGAGATCTGCTGACATGAAAATGGAAACACGAGAAGGGGGACAGGCTTCAGGTCACCCCGGAGCCAGGAGCTGCACCAATGCACCATGTTTGTGATGCCAGATTTTCAAAATGTGCTCTCAAGAAGCAAGTATGATTTATAATCCAGTCCCTACATTTCCTTATATGAAACCAAGTATTACTAATTGTATTAAACAATGAATGGAGTTTATTCTGCGACTTTCCCCCAATATTTCAGTTTCCAACTAGAGAACACTAGGATGGGACAATTCTATGTTTAGTTGACTGTGCTAAGAAACATTTTTAAGAAGTTTTTGCTTTAAATCATATTTGAAGAGTGTAAGTTAGTAGAGACTTCTTTTCCAAAGGAAGGCCAGTGAATTGCTTTTTCTCTTACACTTGAAGCTCTTAAGGGTCTCGTGGGGATGTTGTAATCCTTGGAAAGATGCTCTTATTTAAAGCTCTGGAGCTTTCTCTGTTTTCTCAACCATCCATTATTAGCTATCTAGAACTAATTACTCCCAAGGCACCTCTTTAGGGATTTTATGATTCTCTCTGTCTCCTGGGACATCATGTAGAGTTTTCAGATGAAAAAGGAAGCCCATAAGAATTCCTTCTTTTTCGTAAATCAGATGAAAATAGGAATGACTTAGGAATAGTTGTTCCTAAAATAATTTCATTCCCCTCCCCGCCCCTCCCCACCCCTCCCCTCCCCGCCCCTCCCCACCCCTCCCCTCCCCGCCCCTCCCCTCCCTCTCCCCTCCCCCCC
>NW_021699741.1:0-1446 GCF_005190385.1 Monodon monoceros
CAGCTTTCTTTTGGTTTCCATTTGCATGGAATATCTTTTTCCATCCCCTTACTATCAGTCTGTATGTGTCTCTAGGTCTGAAGTGGGTCTCTTGTAGACAGCATATATATGGGTCTTGTTTTTGTATCCATTTAGCCAATCTGTGTCTTTTGGTGGTTGCATTTAGTCCATTTACATTTAAGATAATTATCGATATGTATGTTCCTATTCCCATTTTCTTAATTGTTTTGGGTTCGTTATTGTAGGTCTTTTCCTTCTCTTGTGTTTCTTGCCTAGAGAAGTTCCTTTAGCATTTGTTGTAAAGCTGGTTTGGTGGTGCTGAACTCTCTCAGCTTTTGCTTGTCTTAAAGGTTTAAATTTCTCCATCAAATCTGAATGAGATCCTTGCTGGGTAGAGTAATCTTGGTTGCAGGTTTTTCTCCTTCATCACTTTTTTTTTTTTTTTGTGGTACGTGGGCCTCTCACTGTTGTGGCCTCTCCCGTTGCGGAGCACAGGCTCTGGATGCGCCGGCTCAATGGCCATGGCTCACGGGCCCAGCCACTCCATGGCATGTGGGATCCTCCCGGACTGGGGCACGAACCCGTGTCCCTTGCTTCGGCAGGCAGACTCTCAACCACGGCGCCGCCAGGGAAGCCCCATCCTTCATCACTTTAAATATGTCCTGCCAGTCCCTTCTGGCTTGCAGAGTTTCTGCTGAAAGATCAGCTGTTAACCTTATGGGGATTCCCTTGTGTGTTATTTGTTGTTTTTCCCTTGCTGCTTTTTAAAAAATTAATTAATTAATTTTTGGCTGTGTTGGGTCTTCATTTCTGTGCGAGGGCTTTCTCTAGTTGCGGCGAGCGGGGGCCACTCTTCATCGTGGTGCGCGGGCCTCTCACTGTCACAGCCTCTCTTGTTGTGGAGCCCAGGCTCCAGATGTGCAGGCTCAGTAGTTGTGGCTCACGGGCCTAGTTGCTCCGCGGCATGTGGGATCTTCCCAGACCAGGGCTCAAACCCGTGTCCCCTGCATTGGCAGGCAGATCCTCAACCACTGCGCCACCAGGGAAGACCCCCCTTGCTGCTTTTAATATGTTTTCTTTGTATTTAATTTTTGACAGTTTGATTAATATGTGTCTTGGCATATTTCTCCTTGGATTTATCCTGTATGGGACTCTCTGTGCTTCCTGGACTTGATTAACTATTTCCTTTCCCATATTAGGGAAGTTTTCAATTATAATCTCTTCAAATATTTTCTCAGTCCCTTTTTCTCTTCTTCTTCTGGAACCCCTATAATTCGAATGTTGCTGCATTTAATGTTGTCCCAGAGGTCTCCGAGACTGTCCTCAGTTCTTTTCATTCTTTTTTCTTTATTCTGCTCTGCAGTAGTTATTTCCACTATTTTATCTTCCAGGTCACTTATCCGTTCTTCTGCCTCAGTTATTCTGCTATTGATCCCATCTAGAGTA
>NW_021699742.1:0-1080 GCF_005190385.1 Monodon monoceros
CCGCCGGGTACCTCTGCAGGCCCCAGCTCCTCAGGTCCCTCCCACCACAGCAAGCTTCTGACGAGGCGCTCCCCGCCTGCCTGACCGACCTGGCGGCCAGAAGGCAAACCTGGAATGCAGCAGCACACCAGACGTTCCGGACGTGGCCTGACGCGAACCAGTCATGGCCGCGGAAGCGGGTGCCGTCAGTGCGGCCCGCGAGCCCCGCGAACTGCACCTGGCCTAACCCACTGGAGCACAGCCCCGTCGCCGCCACCTGTCTGCCGGGGTGTCTCTCCACAGCTCCATACGGAAAATGCCGCGCCTCCGCCGTTTCGCTCTTGCAGGGGGCGGGAGCGGTATGGAGGGCGCAGGCCGCTTCCCCGGGGCTGCCGGCAATTTGGGGCGGGGTACTGAGCTCGGAACTGTGGCGTGGGGGCACGGGTGGCGTTGCTGGTTCTTAGGGGCCGTTCCAACTCAATGGTGGCTCCCAGTGGTTTCGGCCCAGCTTCTGTCTAGTAGGAGGGCCGGGCACGTCTAATCCATGCTGCGACTAGCGCAGCGTGGGTGGGCAGGTGGATTGCCCAAGGGACTGAGGGCCCCGGACCATGAAGCCTCCGGGGCCACATCCTTGTGAGCGGCCTGCTGGATCTTGGGTGGGGTGCCAAGCGCCGAAAAGTTTGCTGGGTCCTGCCCGCCCAGGGCTGGGTGGTCGCCAATATCTCCGCCACCGCCCTGTACTCTAGACCTCCGTTTCCCTGTCTAGGTGGGCGTCGGGGCCCTGCCGGTTCGGGCAGGCCGCTTGGCCTGAGGTAAGAGCCAAGCGCCTGCTAAGGTGCGCCTCAAGAGGCAGCCCGCGACCCTGCAACCACCTACTGCCAAACCAGCCCAGAGGGGCGTGATCTTGGCTGTATCACAGAAGCTCAGCAGGGTCAGGCTTCTTTAGTAGGTGAATGGGAGACCTCCTGGGAATACCGGGTGCTATAGAATTTTGGCCTCCCGCTCTGCATTCTCCTTCTGTCGCCTGCGGTGGCGGCGGCTATCTCTGCCCCCGCCGGGTACCTCTGCAGGCCCCAGGTCATCAGGTCCCTCCCACCACAG
>NW_021699743.1:0-2112 GCF_005190385.1 Monodon monoceros
CCTTTACATTTACATCAAGTGTTAGAGCAGTGCCCAGGCAGCATAGCCACAAGCTGGGTTTATGTGGGCCTCCAAGTCTAACCAAACTCCAGACTTTGAGAGTCATTTTGGAGGAAGCCTGTGTGTGGTGTTTTAATCTAATAAATTTGATGAGAGCAGAGGGGAAAGAAACTATCATAAAGCAGGTAAACGTAGAAGCTTCTTTTGTATCCCAGGTGTGGCTTCTTCAATGGACCAAGCTGCTGCAACGCAGTATTGATTTGACAGAGCCTCTGCTTCAATGATGTCTGTCTCACAATGGCTCCAGATGATTTCTGTACTGCAAAATAAAGCCAAACTCTGGAAACCAGCTCCCTCTTGTTGGTCTTTTGTGTCCTGACAATTCAGAGCTAGTAAGTATTGTACTGGCCTTGACACAGCTGCTCATTTCCTTCACTAGAGCCGAAAACGGATGCTGGGGAAGAGTGCTGAAGACCCTAGTGGTTGGTGGAGTGCTGCCATCTGGCTTCACTGTGAGTAGACCCCGAATTACTTCTTGGTACAATATAATTATTAGACTCTCTTAGATATCCTTAGTAGTGGTGTAGAACAGGGATTCGTTCCCATCAGGGAGTAAGTGACATCCGGTGGAATGGGTGCGTTAATATATTTATTTATTTAATAAGTTAATTAATTTTATTTTTGGCTGTGTTGGGTCTTCCTTGCTGTTCACGGGCTTTCTCTCGTTGTGGTGAGTGGGGGCTACTCTTCGTTGTGGTGTCTGGGCTTCTTGTTGCGGAGCATGGACCCTAGGCACGTGGTCTTCAGTAGTTGTGGCACGTGGGCTCAGTAGTTGTGGCACACGGGCTTAGTTGCTCTGTGGCATGTGGGATCTTCCCGGACCAGGGATCGAACCCGTGTCCCCTGCATTGGCAGGTGGATTCTTAACCACTGTGCCACGAGGGAAGTCCCAGTATTTTCATTTAATTCAGATTGTAGACAGACAGTTTTTAGTGGTAACTCCTTTCCCCTTGATTGTTACAAGCCTCACTGTATGTGCTGTCATTTACATCGAGGACATTTACATCGAGGACATTGTATTCTCTTTTACAGTTGAGTCTGTCATTTATGTCGGAGGAATGAGGACATTGTAACTGTATTCTCTTTTAAAGTTGAGTCTGAAGGACATAGACTAAGGTAGGCAATCTGTTAAAGGATTTAGGGTAATAATAACTTCGATTATCCAAGTGATTACTTTAGCTTTCTCAATCTCATACTATCCATTTTTGGCCGAAGAATTTTTTGTTGTAGGTGGGCTGTCCTGCACATTGTATGCACCTCCCTGGCGTGACAACCCCAGATCACCCCGGTTGAAAACAACTGCTTCCTTTTCATAAGATTATCTAAAATTCCAGCAGGCCTTTCCCCTCTTTTCCTGCAGTATTTCACATTGTGAGCCGTTAACGCAGGTGGAGGCACAAGCTGGGTTAGTAGTACGAAGGAAGTACCAGGATGCCTTCATATTCTGCATTCGGCATATTTATGGGAACAACTAACATTTCTGTGCCAGGCCAACGGGGCACAAAGGTGATGAGGGCAGAGTCTCTGCAGAAGCTCAGTCTGGAGGCGCCTGCTCCTCTGTGGCCTGGCTAAGCCTTCAGTTACAGAACGGGCGGCCTCGTGGGTGCTGGAAGGTCCTTCAGGGGAGGAGCACGGCTGGCAGGTGCGCTGTACTTTCCTTTTCCGTAGTAATTTCAGATTAATTCAGTGTACCAAATACAGTTATGGTCCTATTAGATTCTTATCCCTGGGGTAAAGATCAGCTGAGTGGGTCTCTAAGCAAGAGCTAGGGTAAGAATTAAAACTCAGTCATTCTTCCTCCTCCTAAGAACATACCGAGGGGAAAGGAACACTTTCGGTTCTGTAGGGGGAGTTTAAAAGCAGATAAATGGCTTTTGAGGGAAGTTCCTGTGCAGGCTGACATGACCCCCTGGAAGGGCCAACTGGAGAGTTGTGAGGTGTCCTCTTGCTGGAGCCTGCTGCTCGGCACCGCATGAGGGAGGGGAAAGCACCGGGCAGGCCTGCAGGGATGAGGCTTGACAGATGGCGGCCAAAGTGAGGTAAGTGGTAGGA
>NW_021699744.1:0-3830 GCF_005190385.1 Monodon monoceros
CCACCCACCTGGCCTCTTTATTGGCTTTTGAGTGGCGAGCAGCTGGACCCCACTTTCAGTTACAGATTTTGGCGCCCACCGTGGGGCTAGTGGGGCTGCTGGGGCTATGGCAGCTACTGTGTTCTCATGACACCTGGCTCCCCTGTGTTTTCCCAGGTAGAGCCACGGCCATGACAACATACTGGGATGGTTGCAATGAGCCTGCTGCTCGTGGCTAGTTAGCCCCGAGAAGGGAATTTGGGGGACGTTCCTAGCAGCTGCCAAAACCATTTGTTTTGAGGATCCTCCCTGTTTCTCCCCTCCTTGGCACTGGCTGCCAACTTATGCTTTTCCTTGGTGGAATGGAGAGATGCATCTGGACGAGCTGATGAGCTCCAAGACTGGGTAAGTCCACCCGTGTGCACCCGGGCAACATTCCCATTTGTGAGCGCTAAGTGCTATTTTGGGCATTCTTGCCAATTGGTTCTGACATTGAGGACCGTTTGTGAGCACTGACTGCTATTTGGGCATTTTGCCAATTGGTTCTGATGTCTGTCTGCCATTGAGGACCGTTTGTGACCATGAAGTGCTATTTGGGCATTTTTGCCAATTAGTTATGACATCTGTCTACCATTGAGAATCGTTTGTGCTGGGGAAGTGTTTGTTTGGGACTCTATACCAGTCATCCTCTGAAGAGGATTTGTGACAGATCTGTCTTTTGGTGTGTGAGTGTGTATTCCATCTATGTGATTGGTATCTTTGTTGTCTTATGTAAAATGGGAAATTCAGGTTGAAGTCATCAAAAAAAACTTTTAGCCATGAAATTATAACAAAGAAAAATGATTTTTTTTTTTTTTAACCAATGTATGGCAACAGTATTCTTTAGACTCCGGAGAAAATTGGTTAGGATGAAACTCTTTTGAAATTCCAAAATTGATTCTTTTTGCATACGCAGTTAGAGAAAGCTAGCTTGATAAAATACTGTTTTCAGAATTCTGACCCTGAGAGAACAAAAGTATGCCTAGGAGAAAACTTAAAGTTAACTCTTATCATGTCCTTGAAATACAAACAGCCCACTTTGCCTGAGACTTCAGCCTTGGGTTAATTAGTAAAACGTCAAGCCAAAAAAACAAAAGGAGGGAAAAAAAAAAGAAGCCTTTTAAAATTGAGTGTAAAATTTGACTATTTGACTGTTACTCATAAACTGATAAGTTTAATTGCAATGCCTAATTCATGAAATGTAAAAAGAGGAAACAATGAGATCTCTGTCTGTCTGTCTGTATGTATGTATGTCTCAATATGTGTCTTTGTCTTTGGTTAATTTGTAAAGAGCTCTATTTAATTGAATTAAAAAAAAATGTAAGCACTTACAAATCAAACAAATCTAAATTTACCTACTTTTCTGTCTTCTTGCAAGACCAAGAGGGAAACTTAAGGATGTCTGGGTTTCTTAAACACACATCTTGTACCAGATTAAAGAGAAATTGTGCTATGAAAAAATGTATGTTTTTAGAGGTTATGGAATATGTTCTTAAGTTTGCCAATTAGAAAATACTGATATAACAAATAGTTCAATTACTTGTTTCTTGGTTTTGTTAAGGTTTTCAAGGGTTAAAAATTGTAATATGTAAAAATGATAAGGGAAACATTATCACTGTGTAAAGCAAGCAGGATATGTTTGTCAGTGAAGAGAAAGTATAAAGAATGGAGATATTTTTGTTGAGGAAAAATGATGATAATAATTTTGTCCTACAGTTGGTTGGATGGGAAAAAAAAGGACAGATTTGTATGGATCCAGAAAGTGATAAAATGTTTGTGGAAAAGTAACTTTGAGAAAAGCATTTTGTATGTTGTCAGGATTAAGATTAGACTGAATTTTTAATTTTTTTTAACATCTTTATTGGAGTATAATTGCTTTACAATGGTGTGTTAGTTTCTGCTGTATAACAAAGTGAATCAGCTATACATATACATATATCCCCATATCTCCTCCGTCTTGCGGATTAGACTGAATTTAATTAACTAAATGAATTTTGTTATTAACAGTAAACTGATACAAGACTAAGTTTGGTTTTCTCTCTCTGTTAACAGAAAAATTTTTTTCTAAACTAATTTGGATTATTTGGTATGTTAAATTATATGGAAAATAGTTGATAACTTTCAGGTCATACTGTTTAACTGAGTAAGAAATTTTAAAAATTCTGATGGAAAGCTATTGTTCTGTTTCTAACTGTACTTTTGACCCCGATGCTCAGGATTGAAAAAATTGTCCAGTGAAGTTGTCACAGAGTATAACTACTCATGATGTGTATCACTGTTGGCTCTAAGTTTACTGCTTAAAGCACATGTACAATGTTTGTGTGAGAATTGGGTATAAATGATAAAATGTATGGCCTATAAAGTGTTTCCCAATTAACATACCTCTGGGTCTGTTCATGATATCTGATTAGTTTTCCCCCACTGTGAACAGCTAGGCAAACATATAAACAAAAAGAGGCCTAGGGCTTCCCTGGTGGCGCAGTGGTTGAAAGTCTGCCTGCCGATGCAGGGGACACGGGTTCGTGCCCCAGTCCGGGAGGATCCCACGTGCCGCGGAGCGGCTGGGCCCGTGGGCCATGGCCGCTGAGCCTGCGCGTCCGGAGCCTGTGCTCCGCAATGGGAGAGGCCACAACAGTGAGAGGCCCACATACCGCAAAAAAAAAAAAAAAAAAAAAGAGGCCTAGCACTGAGGGACATGAATGGACCCAGAGCAGTCGACTGAGCCACTCTGGCAACGTTGGAAAAATATATTGAGTATCAATGCTTTCTATTGAAAGAGTTACAATTAAAAGGGGAAAATAATGGAGGAAATATTCACATATTGAGGTATGGGGAAGTCATTCTGGCTTATGTATGATTTAATTTGAACTTTAGGCTAACCAAAACAGCCTGTTTATGGCCTATTAAACATACATTGTACATCTGGTTTAACCATTAAGCAACAATACATTCAGAGAATAATACGAAGATGTTATTTTGATTATTATCTTCATTGTAAAATGTCTACTAATTTTCAAATGCTTGTCCAGGTACTATGAAAAGGAATCAAGGAGAGAGGTAATGTTCTCATAATACAAAATATTGATGCTAAGCATGGAGCTTGAGATTATTTCCAATTCTGTGTCCATTCCCCAAATTAGGCAGAACTATACCCCACTTCAGCAAGAAGTAGCCAAGAGTGGTCATCACCCCATTCCCTCAAACAGTTGGGAAAAACTGAAACTAAACCCGAGCTCCTCTGCCAAGTTGATGACTAACCCCTCTACCCAAAACCTTCTTCCCCTTCTTCTTCTGTACTCATCCCTCCTGAAGATTGAGGAGTATCAAAGAAAAGCAGGCATTGGAAAGGAGCAGGACCTTATGGTCCTTGCCGCCCCATGTCCTCGGCCTGCCTTTTGTCTGTGGAAAAACCTTAGCCAAAGAATAAGTTTAATCAGAGAAGTGAGAAAATGCAGAAACAGAGGAAAACAGTCAAAGGAGACCAAATAATAATAGTTTAGTCATTAAGCAACGTCAAGGACCTTTAGTTCCTCCTTAAGGGCTATAGATAATATTCTGAGCCGTACCCTGTGAGCTGCCTTATAGATACTGAAACCCCCGCCAGGTGGAAGAAGTTAACTACATGGCAAGCAGGCTGTAGCCACGACATAAACTGCCACCATTCCAAGAATTGGCCTCAAGGAAATGGGAACAAACCGAACGTGGAACTGAAGACTAACTGTACCTAAAACAATCAAGGTGACTGGTCAGACCACCGACGACCAATTTCAAGATGACTGTCAGAGCTGACTGTGCTGTTTCTGTATGTAGCC